>NC_056735.1:404385393-404402893 GCF_019279795.1 Protopterus annectens | reverse complement strand
TTCTGAAAAAAAAAAATTCATCTGCTTTTACTGTACTTGTGTTTCTTCCTACTTTATTTTGCTTTTGCGTCATCTTACTCAATTGTATTTATTACTGCTTGGTGTAACTCATTCTAAGCCTTTTAGTTTCAACACTTGGGCTTCAGACCAGTTGTTTTACATTGAGAGGGTTTGTGGTCTGCACTGTAGTGGCAGAACAGGTAGCTTACATCCTTCTAAGTTGGGAACTGCTGATTGAGGGCTCAGTGTCTGTTATTCTAAAAGTGTATTAATTCTGGTTTAAGCACTTGGGCTTTCAGGCCAGTTATTTTACATTAAGAGGGTTCGTGGTCTGCACTCTTGTGGGAGGAGAGGCTGGACTCTGCCTTTCTGAGCTGGGAATTTCTGGTTAAAGGCTTATAGTGCATGCATATCTGAACTGCTTCTTACTGAAATTGGTACACCTTGTTTGCTGTAGCATAGACTAGATCCAGGCCTGCTGAATCTAGCTTTGTTTGTATAACTTGAGCACTAATACAGGCATTCTTTAAAGTATTCAATTGTATTTATTACTGCTTGGTAGTTACTTGATTAAAGTGTAGCTATCATTCTAAGTCTTTTGGATTAAGAACTTGGGCTTCAGACCAGTTATTTTACATTAGGAAGGTTTGTGGCATGCACTGTGGTGGCAGGACAGGTAGCTTTCATCCTTCTAAGTTGGGAACTGCTGATTGAGAGCTCAGTGTCTGTTATTCCTAAAGTGTATTAGTTCTGGTTTGTGCACTTGGGCTTCAGGCCAGTTATTTTACATTAAGAAGGTTCGTGGTCTGCACTCTTGTGGGAGGAGAGGCTGGACTCTGCCCTTCTGAGCTGGGAATTTCTTGTTAAAGGTTTATAGTGCCGGCATATTTGAACTGTTTCTTACTGAAATTGGTACACCTTGTTTGCTGTAGCATAGACTAGATCCAGGCCTGCTGAATCTAGCTTTGTTTGTATGCTTGTTGTTTGTTTGCTTGTTATTTCCCTGGAACACTAATTCCACCTAAAACACAGCTTCTCAGCGCTTCTGTGGATCCCTAGTGATATCTGCATTGCTTACTGTACTTATTTCCTTGTTTCACTTGAAAGAAAGTTACTGTTTGTCATTTTTGCATTTAAGTTACTTGTAACACATTGCACTTAAGTTACCTGGCACTTGCACACTAAAGCAATTATATAAGTCAGTACTAAAAATTAAAAGCACTACACCCTCACTCCCCATTGGCCCTTGTTTTCAATTATAAAGGAATTCCCAATATTATTCTAGCATGTCCAAAGGTCAGTTGTCAATCTCCTCTCCGGTCCAGCTGGTGAATCTGGGAATCTTGAGGCAATGTTACAACTGCCTCATGTACACAGACAACCCTCTCCTCCTCCCAACAAATTCCAATACATGTGAGAGATGCAACCATATAGCCAAATCTGGAGGCTAAGCTCTCTCAACTCAGTACTGGCATAACCAGTCAGGAGGAGAAGGAAACCACACTCACTACAATTCCAGTCTCACATAGACCTACCACGATAGCAAACCAAACACATAATCACACAAAAACATATTCGCAGGCTCTAAATAAAGATCTGCCTAAGCAGCAGAGACCACCAAAGCAGACACCCAAGCAACCGCTACCCCAAAACAAAACACGTGCAGCACATATCTCACAAAAGCCAGTGTGCCGAACAGTCACAGCCCTTAAGGCTAAACAACACACCTGATACACTTGTAATAGGTGACTCTATCGTCAGGCACACTGACATCCCACTCACCAGGCTGAACAAGAAGAAGGTCATGGTGAACAGCCTGTCGGGCGCTAGGGTCCGCCACATAACACAAACACTCAGGTCACTCCAAGGCAAGTACAAATATGACTCAGTTATTGTTCACGCTGGTGTGAATGACCTGAGACGTACCTCCCTGGACTACATGAAAAGAGACATAGAGGAGCTCTCTGAGCATGTAGCCCAGGCCGGTATGACCCTGACCTTGAGTAACATCTTACCCTAACCAAGAATGATACCACAATATGAAGACAAGATGATCAATTTCAACAATTGGCTTAAGTACTGGTGTCATTCAAAGGGGATCCAATGCCTGTCAGCCTGGGATGATATGCTCGACAAGCCACGATGCTTCGCTAGGGACGGCTTGCAGCTGTCACCCCTGGGCTTTCGGATATTGGCAAAGGCTCTTGCTACCCCCATAGTGCCTTTTTTAGGCAAGGCTCAGAAAACAAACCCACCTCCATAGGTATCACAAGGGATAAGAAACTAAGAGTAATGCTACTCAACGCCAGAAGTCTAAACCTCAAGATGCATGCACCTGAAACTCTCCTTAGCATGGAGAACATCGATATCTGTGCAGTAACAGAAACCTGGTTCAGGGCTCCTGAGAGCACCCCAGCACTACCAGGTTATACCTCATACCATGCTTTTGGCCCCAAAACTTGACCGAACCACAAAAGGAGGGGGAGTATCGATATTCATCAAAGATACCCACACCTCCAGGTTGGTGGCAAAGCACGAAGCATCATAGACTATCCATGTGCAACTAACAGTGGGTAAAACTGCCTTCCAGTTTATAGCCTGCTACAGACCACCCTCCCAAACCCAGGAACTCCACTCGGCCTTCCTGAGAACACTGGAAAATATGAAAGTCTCTCCAAACACCATTATATTGGGCGACTTCAACTACCCAAACATAGACTGGGAGCATTACTCTAGCTCCAACACCCTAGCCCAAAGGCTCCTAGAATTCATAAACTCAGATGCTATGGAACAACTTGTTACCACTCCCACAAGAGGGGAAAACATACTGGACCTGATCATCACCAACATGGGGACTCTATGCTCCAGACCAGAAGTGTATCCCTCACTGGTAAGATCAGACCATAAACTGATCTCACTGGATATTCACATCCCAACCCCACCCCCTGCCCAGAAAAACACAGTGAAAAACTTCTCTAAAGAAAATTTCACACTCCTCAAAACCGAGGTGAAATCCTTCAAAGCCCCTAGCCCTGTGGAAAATATGGCCCAGACCACAGAATCCTTTATAAATGCATCCTATGAACACCTTCAGGAATGCATGGATCATGCAATCCCAAATAAAACCAAGACCCAATCCTCCAAAGGCAGACATCCAGTCTGGTGGACCCCAGCCATAAACAAACTATACAATAGAAGGAGGAAGCTACTACATGATAGAGCAAAATCCCAAAAAGGGAAGGCATCTCTGATCAGTATTAGCAAAAAACTAAGGGCACTCATAAAATCGTCTAAGGCCAGCTTCGAGAGAAAACTTGCACAGGACACTAAGGATAATCACAAGGCTTTCTTTAGTTATGTTAGGAACATGGGTGGGAATTCCCAGATATGCTCAGAATTAGTCCAAAATGACAAAAAATACACTGAACCCACAGACATTGCCAACATCCTAGCTGACAGGTTCAGCACAAACTTCTCCCCCCCCTCCCCAACAAAAGGGCAAATATTTATCCCAGCAGAGTGCTGCCCCCCCTGACATCTCAGATGCTCAGGTAAGAGCCGCCCTCTCCAAAGTAAAAAACACAGCATCAATGGGACCAGACGGTGTCCTGGGCTGTGTCCTACATGAACTCCAAGAAGAGCTAAACTCAAACATAAAACTACTGTTCAATCTCAGCCTTACTACAGGATATGTACCCAAAGAGTGGCGTACAGCAACAGTGGTCCCTCTCCACAAAGGTGGTGCCTCAACGGACCCTAGAAACTATCGCCCCATAAGCCTAACTAGCTTGGTCTGCAAAGCTATGGAAAGTATCATCATGGACCTCATAAATAAAGATATTGGGGACCTACAGACACTGGATCCTACCCAGTTCGGCTTTGTTAAGGGCAGATGATGCCTCTTAAACCTGGTCGACTTCTTTGAAACAGTCACCAAGGCCATTGACGAAGGGAAGGTGGTCCACACAGCCTACCTGGACCTCACAAAAGCCTTCAATACAATACCCCACTCAGGCATTATAGATAAGCTCACCAGCATAAATATAAACCCCTATGACACTAGATGGGTTGCAAACTGGCTCAAGGACAGGACCCACATGGTTAGAATTGCTGGAGCCATGTCAGACTCCAAACCCGTTACAAGTGGCATCCCACAAGGCTCAGTCCTGGGACCTCTCTTGTTCGGTATATATTTCTCGGAGGTACAGGCCAACAGAGAAGGACTGTGGCTGACCAAGTTCGCAGATGACTGCAAACTGGGCACCATAATCGACTCTCCAGCGAATACAAGCATCCTCCAAAAGGGCCTCATAGAAACAGACAACTGGCGCCAGAGCCATGGCCTCAAGCTAAACGCCAAAAAGTATATAGTCATCCCCTTTGGCTAAAACAAAGTGCCCACAAATTACCGCATAGGTAGTAATCCATTAAGTACAGAAGAAGTAATTAGGGACCTGGGGACCCAAGTTGATAGCAATCTCTCATTTGACAACCACGTGGCCAAAGTGGTTAGAAAAACATTTTATATAGCCCACCTAATCATGAAGGGATTCACATCTAGATTAAGGGAGGTCATCGTGCCTCTTTACTCATCCCTCATCAGGCCCATAATCGAGTACAATGCCCCTTTTAGCAAAATGAATGTAAAATGGGTGGCGAAAGCCAAACATACTCTGGCTAGGCTTATAAATGCCCTAGGGCAGATAGCCTAGTATGAACCTATGAACCTATGAATCTATGAACTGTCCCTATTTTGGAGGAATGTCCCTATTTTCAGGCCTGATTTACCCCTGCACACTATGTACCTATTTCTGGAGTATGTCTCAGTTTTCAGGTTTTATTTACCCTTCACACAATTGTCTGAATCCCCCTTAACACACCTGATTTTGAAGCTGTCAAGTACACAGAAAACCACACCACATGATCAACATACTGCTGGTACCAATAATTTAAATAAACAGGACTCGCATGTTACATCTCCCCTTTTCAGACAGACAAATAAATTACCTTGTGTGATAGAACTTTGCAACACAGTTCATTAAACGCTACAGATTTTACACCGTCACTTTGATAATGCTGTTATATTTTTTCCATCATTTTTGTCAGTCTTTGTTTTATAAACATGTTTCTAAGTAGTATCCCACATTCTTTCCAGAAGTAGGAAGCTATTTGGTATTCAAATTTTATGCTAATTAGATATCCACATCTTTGGCTGGATGCACCTACTTTTCAAGGGCCTGCACTGTCTGTAGATCGAGAGGTATGATCACCATAGGCTATGCATTTATTGTAATAAAATGGGTCCTGTCAGCCATCATAGACATGTTTATGAGGAAAGACATGACATTTAGTCAGAAGTTGCATCCACCACTACCTCCATTAGCCAGCAAGTGTAGTGAAGTCAACTGTCACAAAGCTCTAGTGTAGTACATTCACAAATTTGGTGAAAGACAAGCATAAACATTGTGTCCTTCTTCAGCTGTTTAATCTGTTACCATTAATTAGACAGTACAGTACAAGTCAAACACTGTGAGTGGCTGCATTACAGTTATTAATTATATGGCTATTCTTGCATTACATTACTTAAAGATGTTTAAAAAGTTAAGATTTAAACTGGAAAAAAATTTCTAACTTTCTTTTATGAGTCGTAAATGGAGAAGGAATGTAATCTGCCTTACATTTCTGCATGACTAACATTTCTGTGAACAAGTACTACTTCAGAAAAAGTAAAAAATGCAGTTTTTAATGTTGACGTGTATAAAGTACAAATAAACTTAACATTTAACGGCAGCAGTTATCAGCTTTTAATGATCTCACAACATATTTTCGCCATTCATGGATTAACTAAGCAATGTCATAAATAGTGGCTATCGAAGTTCTGCTTTGAAATGCTGGTATGCACCATTGTCAACATATCCCTAATAATTTTCATGCAGCACAATGGCAGTGAGATCTTAACCTTTCTTCCAAGATATCTCCAAATTGACCTCATAAGTTGTCTGTACCCAGTGTAGTAGTATTTCCCTGCAAAATGAAAATACATGCATTGACTATGTTGTCACTACTTTATTATAACCAAATATTCAAACCTGAGTGCTACAGTACTTCCGGGACCAAATAACATATCCAGGGGAAATTCAATAAAGCCTACATGATAATTTTGACCATGTTCATGTCATGGCATGATGCTCACACAGCTGCAAAAAGTTTTGGATTCAGTAAACTCTGTGTAGTGGCGCACACTCACTCGCAAATATGTAACATTTTGTGGCATGTAAATTACAGCATAAGTAGCTGAATTTTATACTAATGAAGCAAGCCAACATGTAGCAATTCAACAACCTCTAACACAACCATGTAGATTCTGTGTTGGCCATATATTCCAAAACATTCCAAAAAGAGCCACGGAAAGGAGTCTAAATGGAAACAAGAGCAAGTAAAGGCACTTACATTTGTACAGAACTGATCTTAACATGTAGCACCACACATATTATTACTTAATTTCACATTGTGGATGCTAGAAAATCAGAATAACAAATATAAAAAGACCTTTTTAAGTGCCATGACATAGATGCAGCTTCACTCAACCACCCCAAATGAAGAATATACTCGTAAGTAATGCAGGCTGCTAAAATGTTTAAATATCATGAAACAGGCTATTATACTGTAATGTAAGCATATGCATTATGTAGCTGATGGATTACAGTCCCATTTTATTAAAACATATATTGCTAAGTTAAAACACTGGGCTCCCGTGCAGTTTCCCTGCCTACATGGTTATTAACCATGTAAATTCCAGGCTGTCAGCATGGTAAAGATACAAATGAGGTCAAAACTCATTAGAATTGTTGAAGCCCAGAAAAGAGTAACCATGTGCAATTAGCAAAAATAAAACAGAAAATGCTTTAGCAAAACATGTCTCATTAAATGGTGGACATAGTTTCACATTCCAAGCTATTGATCAGGTACTTCCTGACATTAGAGGTGGCCCATATCCAGTACTATTAGAGGTACGAGAACTAGAATGGCAGTTAGCACTTAATGCTTTCTGCTTGCCTGGTTTGAATGAGAATTGTAATATTTCATGCTTGCTTAAATTAAGAAATCTTACACGATAGTGTCTTTTTACTAATGACATTAATATAATTCTTGTATATTGTATATTGATTGCATACACACTTTTTATTTGAGGTAGTATGCAAGTTTTAAGACTTACTTTAATAGTGTTTGAATTATTGTGCCTTGCACCTTTAATTCGTTGCTGCTATTGGTCACATGACCTGATGCTACATGGTTTAAATGCTGTAGAAACTGTGTAACTGCTGTTTGTCTGTGTGTCTGAAGAAGTTACTTTACTCAAAGTGATGAAAACATGAGAAAATTTTTTATTAAATTGACTTTACGTTAAAAGAAAGTGTTTTTTGGATTAACATCTTTTTCTGCTGGCTACTGTTGGGCTCCTGTTTTGTTTTGGATTGTTTGTTTCTTCCGCCCAGTCTACTTGTAATAGAAAGTACTTTAACATGTGACATCAGACACTTATTTTACTTATATTTGTCCACTGGTAATTAGTAGGCCTCAGGCATGAAAAATTCACACATGCATATCTCTGAAGAATACGGATGTTCTCTGCATGGCCTCAGTTTAGCACCATACCTTTGTACTGGTAGATCATGAAACACAGAAGTTAGAAAGTGATGATACACATTGCAGTTACAGACTTCAGACTTGTTTGTGTTATAACAGTAATTGAGCTTTGTCCCCCCAAAAGAGGAGTGTATCCTTGTTCCTGCCATAACAATAACTCAGCTATGCTACCCACAAAAGAAACTTATACACGTGTTTGTGCCATTCAACCTGGAGTTCATTTGTTGGCAACTGCATATCATATTATTCAAAGTTAATATCTTCCCACATGTTAAGGCCAATGATTTGGAATGGCTTACACACTACATATGTTAGAAAACTGATGAATGACCAAGAAACACAGAAAGGTAAGACAGAGCTGTATATTTGTAAGCATAAGTTGTGTGATCACTAATTGCTCTATGTCCAAATATAGTAAAGAAAATTAAATGTACAAATCACGGCTGATGGTTTGACAGCAGAGTAATTCCGGGTTGTATATTATCTTATCGAAGAGGTATTACAGTGAATGCCTCTTCATTGACCCTTAAAGAACAAATCACCAGTTCCGCGAATGGCCAATTCAGTGTTTTTTTTTTTTCCCTAGGGAAAAAAATAATTTGGCCATCAGGGTGAATTTGCCCCTTTCCCCACTGTAGTGTGATCTTAGAGTTGGTATATTTAGTTAGAGGGTGTGTGGGAGGCATAGCCCCCCACATTGTGGGGTGTGTTTGTAGTGATGATTTGTTTCTGGCCGGATCAGTGATATTTTTCCCTAGAAAAAAATCGCTGAATTGGCCATTTGCGGAACTGGCGGTTCGTTATTTAGGGGTCGATGAAGAGGCATTCGTTGTAATGCCCCTTCAATAAGATAATATAGACCCATAATTCTGATGCAGTTTGTTGTGTGAAGAATAACTTCATTTTGTTAATGCAAAGCTGTGGCAACCCTCCTGTTTTCTGAAATTGTATTGGTGTGAAGGTTCATATCCTCACATATGTAGAAAATTGTGATGTGTACTAGCAATATTTCCTGCACTTTTGCAGATTTTGCATATGTGTCCCTTAGTTTTAGTATCTTTTTTTTTTCTTTTCTTTTAATTCCAAACTTGTGTGATGTGCCGTGTCACAAAAACAGTTTGGGTAAGCTTATTTTGTTTGTACAAAGCACAAAATTGCTGAAACGGGAAAAAATTGATTGCCTAGGAAGCAGACGCCTTAAAATAGAAAATGGATACATTCAATTAATACTCTTAGCCATAGCAAAAAGCCAGCCTAGAGTACAGATGGGGCAGTGGTATAATAGCAAACATTAGCAATGCAGCTTGCATTTACACACTGCTTCCCTACAGACAAACAGGCCTATCTTGCATGCTTGTACACTTTATTAACCATCACGCAAATCCAATGCTCATTGCGCTATGGAATTGTATATATGATATTTTATTATTGGTGTTTATTGTCCAATTCCTTTGTATGACATAAAACTACATGTGGAAACATTGCAAACTAAGGCCAGAATATAACTATATGTCATATATTTATAATGCATCCATTTGTTCCCCCCAAACCACCCAAAACAAGCACTACAACCCTGGGGTCTCATTACTTTTTCCCCACATATATCAACCACAATAGAAAGTGTTATATATATAATGTTGTGTGCTCACTCATGGATAGGGTCACTTGGTGGTGCTCACAGCCTTGCTCTGCAAAAGTCAGCCAAGTATGCTCAGTAAGGGTACTTGTGTTGTTATACAGTTAGGCTTCTAAATGGCTCACTACTATTAGGCTACTAGCCTCAGATGACACTATGAAGCAATGTGCCTATGTAGACCTCCCAACCTCTTGTCTCCCACATGGCCTGTTGATGTCATCTACTATAAATTCACCTGCAGTCCTGATAAAATCAGACTTGTGCCATGGTGCGTGCATTAAGTACTGTGTTCTGCAGTCTGGGTTCTTAGATAGGGGTTCTATTCTCACTGTAGTGGGGATTAGTGTAGGTGTATGTGAGCTGTTGCTGGGCATTATGGTGAGCCTTTTACAGCAGCCTGTTGGACACTATCTTTTCCTGACAGACACACATATATTATTACTATGTTATACAGTAAGCAAAATAAGCTGCTGTCTACAAATACGAAAGTGAGAACCCAGAACTGGAAGACCACCGTCCTCAGCCTAAGCAAGCAAATAAGACAACTTGTGCAATCTCTAACCCCAACCCTTATTTTCTGGGTTTTTTTCAGTTTGTTATTTTTTTTCCTCCCACAGCACAGGGGGGAAGGCCTGGCTCATGAGATTCATCTAACCCAACTCCACCGGCTATGGCACTAAGGCCCAGCACATCTGAGCCACAACCTGGTAGCATCCCTTCTGCTGCCCCTGCACTACCTGGCCCCTCAGGTACTTCTGCCCCAAAAGGCAGGTCTGTGGTTCCCTCCAGGAGCAGTGGCAGAGGGAGTGATTTTATCACCCAAGAAGAACTGTTGGGAATGGTGCATAACATTGTGCACCACACTGTGGGTGCAAGCCTATGCTGGATGCAGGCACTGCTCTCCATCATTGTACTGAATAACACAAGGAAATGCAGACATCAGACATTGCAACCTTCTGAACAGTGAAGTGACAGTGATGACAGTCCAGTGGGTGAGGACTCAATTCCCATTGTCACCCAGCTTAATATCCATGGGTTTGCAAGGTCCACACCCTTACCCCAACAATGGTGTTCACCCACCTCTTGTGTTTGTCATGAACCCCATCTCTTGTCTTCTATGTTTTGTCTGTCAGTGCCTGACAGGCAGCTGACTGTGACCTTCTCCTTGTCCAGCCTAGCAAGGGAAACATCTGCATGTCCACTATGGAGTTACTTATGTGCAAGACATTTGGTTTTGAGGTGCTTGCCTAAGGAGATTATTGGCTGAGACACTGGTGTGTGTATTATGTGTTGTGGATTATGTTAGGTCTACACTGTGTGCAGTAAGTTTGCACTTGTGAGGTCTCTGGTCTTTATTTAGGTTTCTTGTGAGTACCTCTGTGCATGTGGGTTTATGTATTGTCAGCTTATGTGCAAAAGGTGAATTGAGTATTTGCTGACAACATGTTTGATATCTGGTTTGTTATTATGTGAGAAAATTGATTCCAAATTCATAGTATAGATACAGCTCTCATATGTTGTATTAATTTGTTTTAGCAGTAACTGGTTGTCAGTATACATGAGACAATTGATCTGATGCCTCAGAATGCCCATTTAAATCACACTGACTGGAGAAATGGTGGGAAACTGTCCATCCATTATGGAAGGCATATATTGTAGTAACTAGTGGGGAGTGGGCTAGATGGACCAGGTTTTGGTGTAAGACTAACAAAATGTGTCTATTTTATGGAAAACTAGGGTTACAAAAATGTGTCAATGTTTCGCAATACATAACTGAGGTGCTTACACAGCAGCAGTGCAAGCTTTGAGCAGCTATGGCAAACTGAGTGCAACACCCCCCCCCCAAAACACAGTGCTAGAATACAAGCAAAGTTAAACTATTTTAAACAAAGGCAAAGGCCAAGAATGAGCCTTATTCCAGCAATCCCCAACTCAGATGTATTCTTGGTTTCACAGTTCAGCCACAAGGCTGCAGGGGGGGGGTGCTTCTTAATGTAAGAGGGCTGGTTTTAGCTCTCCAATGACACCAAACAGTCTAGATTCAGCAACCCTGATTTGAGCCTATGCTATAAAATGCAGTGGTACTAGAAATCCAAAGTGCAGAAAATTGCAATCACAACAGAAGTACAAACAGTTTAAATAAAGCTGCAATTCAATAGAATAGTCTAGAGTGTAGACAACAAACCTTCCTAGTGTGAAATAAGTAGTCTGGAACCCAAGTGCTTAAACCAGAACTAAGACACTTTCAGAATAACAGACATAATGAGCCTTCAATCAGCAATTCCCAGCTTAGAAGGGTGTAGTCTATCCTCCCCTATCACAACAGCCTACACCACAAACTTTACTAATGTAAAATAACTGGTTTGGAGGCCAAGTGCTTAAACCATAACCAAGAGACTTAGAACAAAAGCCACAAAAAGCATTCAACCAGCAATTCACAGCTCAGAAGGGCAGATGCTACCCTCTCTTCCCACCAAAGTGTAGACTACAAACCTTCTTAATGTAAGACAACTTGCCTGAAGCCCAAGTGCTTATACCAAAAGTAATAGGCTTAGAATAACAGTTACAATGTAATGTGATCCCAAACAGATGATGTGCTTAGTAGGTCCTGTGTATCTTGATGAGAAGGCCCTGTGGTCTCTTCAGCTGTTGCATATGCCTGGTGAGGTTCATGCAAAGAGAGCATTATACTGTATTAATGTTCTGATGAGTTTGACTACATTGCTGTCATACAATACTGAGATCTGAATCTGATGGTGTGTCTTATGATATGCACCATATGTATGTACTGGAAAACGCTAAAGAGAAAGGTTATAAAGTAATGACACACATTGCAGTTCCTGACTTCACAACCCTTACAAGAGAATACACTAGAAAGTACTGTAATGAAGGTGCTATCCACCATATCATTTGGGAAGACAAATATAACTGACAGGTACAATTATCCCTTCAACAACACAAATGCAGACATACTAGGCACTAATGTAGCTATGCACCCTGTGCATCAGACACAAAGCTTTTGTATCCCTGAATCCAAAAGAGAGAAAACAGGGGTATGGCACAGTTGTCATTACTTGCACAGGGTGCTGGGGGAGGCATAGGCTGACACAAAAAGTCAGTGAGACTATGTGAGGAAGAAAGGAAGCAGGCAGGCTGTGTGTGTGTTTGTAGGGGGCTCCATGTGAAAGTGGTGTGTGAGAGTCTGCATGAACTCAACCAAGCTCAGTGCTAACACTACAACTTGGTATGTTGGACGGATGTAAGCCATGCATGTTAGAGGTGACAGTTCATCATTGTCACCCTCGACCATGAGAACTGGTTCAGCCAGGAGTTGCACTGGCACCTGCACACACAAGGTCAGATGGAGTGCTGCTACCTGAGCATGACTGATGTCTGATGGACATGCTTCCTTCACAGGAATGTCAAGGACCATGACCCAATGGCCTGCCACATCTGGGTGTGGACAGCACACTCACCAATGGACCAGCAGAAGTACTGTCACTACAGGAGTGTGATCTGGAATGGCAGTGTTGGCTATCAGCAGATGTTGTAGCTGACCTATGCCCACAAGGACGCCATTCCTCTCACAACAGATGTTCCATCACAGACAGTGCTCATTCCATGACAGACACCCCTTGGTCCATCACAGACTCCCCTCGGTCCAATGTGTTATTCATCTAATCCAGGGAATCGGCAACACAGTGGAGGCAGTCACATATGTCAGATTATGCCCTTTTTTTTTTTTTTTAGAGAGAGAAGAATGTTGAGGAAGAGCTATAGGAATGTCTGGGTGTGGTAAGTTGGGCAGGTGAGGAAGCAATTGCAATCAAACAAGACAAGAGACAGGGATGGTGAAGGACACATCAGGTTGGTGAACACCATAAATGGGGAGAGGCTGGTAAATCCCGGTCCCATGCACATCAAGGTGGTTGGCAGTGAGAATCAAGTCCTCATCCAGTGGACTGTCATCACTGTCACCTCACTGCACTGCTGGTTTAAGTGCCTGATGTCTGGGCCTCCTATGGATGCTCTTCGTGAGGATGGAGAGCAGGAGCTCCATCTCGTGTAGGCATATGCCAGTAGTGCAGTGCACAATACTAAGAACCATCCCTGGCAGTTCATCACATGTGGTAAAATCACCACATCTGCTACTGTTCCCAGAGGGAGTCACAGGCCTATCCTCTGGGGCAGAACTACCTGAGGGGCTGGGTAGTGCAGGGGTGGTAGAGGGGGTGCTACCAGTTTCTGTACCAGATGTGCTGGGTAGTGATGCTGTAGCCAATGGAGTGGAAGTAGGTGGATCATGTGGGACAGTGCTACTCCCCTATGCTGTGGGAAAAACAAAAATTAAAAAAAAGAGAGAGAGAGAGAATTGGTTGGGGTGAGAGAAGAAAAGAACATTAATGTCACTCTCCTATCTAGGACACAATAGAAGAGTCTTTGTGGGTTCTGTTCAAGCAGCTTTATTTTATACAAACACATCACTATAGAAGTTTACTGACTTTAACTTACGTAACTTATATACAAACTAACAACTGCAATCTTGTATGCTCTTTCCCTGGCTTCTCTTTCAAAATGGCACTAGGAATTGCACATGTCTGGAATTTATACATGCTTGTATAGCCTTGACATGCTTCTTAAACATATAGCATACACATCACTTGCACTGTGATCTACATCCTCCCTCTTTGAGAAATAGATCGTATAACGTTAAGAGGCATGCAGAAATCACAGGTAATTCTATGTCATGCATTATACAATACTAAATATACAGATATACACAATCAAGTCCACATTGCTGAGTATTTCATACTAGGCTTAGATACTCACCCATATCATGTGACATAAAACTGAGAATGAGATTTAACAACTGGAACTGTCTCTGCAAAATGGTTGACCTGTGGAATGTTCAGATAAGTTTCTGGAATAGAATTAGAATTTTGAACACATTCTGGTATGGAAACAATGCCTGATTCACTCTTAGATTTGGAGACTACATCACAGAACCAATGTTGTGATGGTGAAGATGATTCTGATACAGAAAGAAGATGTCTACAGTTCCTCCTATACTCCACACCTTCACAGTCTACTATGTTGGATCTTGGCTCAGCACAGATGCCTGTAATCTGTCCTAATTGATCAAAACCTTTTTTGTCTGGATTCGTACCATCTCTCCTCCCCTCAATGGACAAAGTCATCTGCTCAATCTGTCATAACTAGATTTCTGGATATTACGCTTCATCAATTGAACCTTGATATTGTTCGGAGGTTTGGGCTTCAATAAACTGGAAGTAATGAGTAGCAGAGTTGTAGTTTGCCTGGAAAGTAGCCTTTGAGCAGGTGAGCCAAGAATACCATCACGGGGTATGTTTCTGAGATTAAGCAAATTCAAGAACACAAGGGTATTGTCATGCTTTGACCTTTCAAGTAATTGCTTTGCACTTTGCACTGCACATTCAGCTAGACCATTGGACTGAGGATATTCAGGACTACTAGTGACATGTACAAAGTCCCATTGTTTTGCAAATTTCTGAAACAACTGGCTAGTAAATTGAGTACCATTGTCAGAAAAACACTTATGTGGACAACCATGAACTGAGAAACGACGTTTCAACTTAGTAATAACAGCAGTGGATGTTAGGTTAGGTAGTAGATCAATCTCAAAGCAATTTGAATAAGAGTCTACCAAAACAAAGTAGTGTTGATTGTTCCACTCAAAGATATCAGTTGCTACAGTAGACCAAGGTAATTCAGGAACTGGACTTAGCTGAAGTGGTTCTCTTTGCAAATGCGGTCTAGTACTATTGCATACTGAACAAGAAGAAAGAACTCTAACAATGACTTTTGGTAATTGAGGCCAAAATACTAATTCTGTTGCTTTTCTCTTGGTGGATATGGATCCCAGGTGACCACGATGCAAAATCTGGATATATTCTTATTGTAGGGAAGAAAGAACAACAATTTTAGGACCTTTGAAAATAATGCCATCTTCCATCATCAGTTCATCTCTGTAAGGAAAATAGGTTTGCACTTCAAGTGGTACACTAGATTGCTTTGTCAGCCATCCAACATTAATGTAGTGATTGAGCATTTGCAAAATTGAATCAGTCTGAATGTGATCTCTTAACTCATCAAATCTAGTGGTGGAAAAATTATGCACTGATATCACATCAAAATCAAAATTCTCTGCATCTAGCTGTTCTGTCATATTCTAGGCAATCTGGATAAGGAATCAGCCAGATAGAGAAATTTGCCTTTTGTGTAGACCATTTTGAAATTGTACTTTTGCAATTTGAGCATCATTCTGTAATCTTGCTTGAGTGGAATGCATAGGCTTCTTTAGAATAGTGACTAGAGGGTGATGGTTCGTTTCAATCTGAATAGTGCAACCATGAATATAATCATGAAACTTAGAACATGCAAATACTTTGCCAAATGCTCTTTCTCAATTTGAGCATTCTGCATCTCAACTGGGGTTAGTGTCCTAGATGCATACGCTATTGGTCTGCCCTTTTAAAGTATAACTGCACCAAGAACAAATTTTGAAGCATCACAGGAAACAGTAACTAGTTTGTTCACATCATAGTATCTTAATGTAACTGGGGCAGCAATTTTCTACTTGAGGTCTTCAAATGCCTTCTGGTGCTGTTCCAACCATGACCATGCAATATTTTTGCATGTCAGCTCTCTTAAAGGTGCTGTCAACTCACTGAAGTCTGATATGAACTTGCCAAAATAGTTGACCATGCCTATGAAATGTTGTAGAGCTTGTACATTATCAGGTGCTGACATCTCAAGAAGGGTCTATATTATGTCAGGGAAACAGCATTACAGCGAATGCCATTTCGCCGACACATATAGGCCAAACTCCAAAAAGAGCGAAAGCTCAAGTCAGTGATTTTTTTCCCAGGGAAAAAAATTGTTTGGCCTGAGCCATGACATTGCCCTTTACCCCACTGTAGTGTGATCTCGGAGTTGGTATATTTAGTTAGGGGGTGTGGGGGTTGAAACCCCCCACTTTGTAATGTTTTAAGTGTTATGTTGTGTTTTGTTGGTCTACTGATTTTTTTCCCAGGGAAAAAAATCAGTGACCTGGGGTTTCGCTCTTTTAGGAGTTCGGTGTATATGTGTTGGCAAAATGTCATTCACTGTAATGCCATTTTGCTGACATAATATAGACCGCTCAAGAATAGCTGCTTACTTGGTCGGGTCTATATTATATAAGCAAATGCAATGAATTGCGAATGCTATATAATCAACCCACAATCCCCGAAAACCCAAAATGTCGAACACATGGATCAGCAATTTTTTTCCCAGGGAAAAAGTCGCTGATCCATAAAAAAAAATCAAAACACAAAATAAAGTGGGGAGCTTTGCCCCCCACACCCCCCTACTTAAATATACCAACTCCGAGATCACACCACAGTGGAGGAAGTGGCAAAGTCCTGAAAATGACCCAGTGATTCTTTTCCCTAGGAAATAAATCACTGTTGCGTGCTTTCTGTATTTTGCCATTTCACATAATGACATTTGACTAAACAGCATTCACAATTCATTGTGTTCACTAAAATAATAGGAACCCGTCGGGTCTGGTCTCAAGCCTCTACTCATAAACAAATGACCTATGTACATAACTTCTGGAAGTCTGAATTTGCACTTTAGAGGACTGAGCTTCAAATTTACTTCATGTGCTCTGTCTAGAACTTTCATGAGGTTTCTGTCATGCTCTGCTTCACCATAGCCTCCAACCAATAAATCATCTACTATTATGGCACAAGGATAAACCGAAAAAATTTGCAACATTGGATGCTGAAAGACTTCACTTGCAGAATTTATTCCAAATGGCATCCTTAGGAATCTATATTTGCCAAACAGAGTACTAAAAGTAGTTAGAAATGAAGATTTATGATCAAGCATCACTTGCCAAAATGAACTCTTTGCATCCAAGATAGAAAATACAGTAGCATTCGGGATTAGAGATGCAACTTCTTCGACTGTGTTCATTGGATGATACAACCTCTTTAATACTTAGTTCAGATCTCTTGGGTCAATACATATTCTGATTTCATCTGAGCCTTTTTTGTGATTGGCTACCATGGACAACACCCATTCAGTTGGTTCTGTGACTGGACAGATCACACCTTGCTGCACCATTTTATCCAGCTGAGCTTTAACTTTATCCTGCATGGCTATCAGAACTCTTCCTGCTGGTCTGAC
>NC_056735.1:404335393-404380393 GCF_019279795.1 Protopterus annectens | reverse complement strand
TGCACTCACCAAGGCCTCTATGGGATTAGATAACATCCCAGGCTACTTACTAAACAATCTAAAACAAGACCTAGCAGAACCACATGACACTGTCTTTAACCTCAGCCTGAGCACTGGCTTTGTTCCAGCAGAGTGGAGAACAGCAACATTAATGTCCCTGCAGAAAGGGGGTCCATCACTTCACCCTGGGAACTATAGACCCATAAGCCTAACTAGACTTATCTGCAAGGTCATGCAAAGAATCATCATGGACATTATCAGCAAGGATACAGGCGACCTTCATACTCTTGACCCAACCTAGTTTGGCTTCATTAAGGGTAGATCATGTTTACTGAACCTGGTGGACTTCTTCAAGAATGTCAGCAAAGCACTGGATGAAGGCAAAACAGTACATAATGCCAGTCTTGACTTAGCCAGGGCTTTTGACACAATCCCCCACTCAGGTATCATTGAGAAACTCTTCCAGCTGGGGATTAACTGCCTCACCGACAGAATGCCTACTGTCAAAGCTGGGTATTTCACCTCTACCAGTAGTCCAGTCATCAGTGGTGTACCATAAGGATCTGTGCTGGACCCTTTACTGTTGGGAGTCTATTTCTTTGAAGTCCAGGTGAAAGCAGATGGCTTGTGGCTTAAGTTCACTGATGACTGCAAATTAGGCACAATCATTGAGTCCCCAAACAGCATTAATATATTAGAAAAGAGGCTAACACAGACAAATGATTGGTGCCAAAGTGACGGACTAAAATTAAATGCCTCCTTTGGCAAAGAGGAAGTCCCTGCAAATTACATTATTGACAGCACCCCCATAAGCTCAAACCCAGTGGTGTGAGATTTGGGAACACAGGTTGATAGCAATCTAAACTTCAATCACCATGTGCCCACAATGGTAAGGAAAGCCTTCTGTGTTGCGCATCTCATAAGTAAGGGAATCACATCTAAGACTAAGGATGTTATAATTCCTCTGTACTCGACTCTCATCCGACCACTAATAGAATACAATGCTCCCTTTTGCATGTACCTTACCAGACACTTGCAGAAGCTGGAGAGACCACAGAGGTTTCTCACAAAGAAAATTCAGGGTCTGCAAAACATGACCTACATAGAAAGACTAAAATCCATGTCACTGTACTCTGTATCTTATAGGCTGCTGACAGGTGACTTGTGCCTGGCCTACAGAGTAGTCTCTGACCCTGCCCTAATAGAAATGCTGCACATCCGCAAATCAGATTGGAAAAGAGTCACTCACTCCAGGGATCTCCACCTAGCCTGTGACATTAACAGAACTTGCTGCAGAGACAGATATATATCCCAGAGATTGCCACTCCTCCGGAATAATCTCCGAGTTCACATGAAACAAAGCTCCTCAGAGACTATGTTTAAGTGCAACCTAGACAATTGGATGGGAGACAGTAAATTCACCTCGGGAGTGTCACCTATGTCCCTCATGGACAGGTGGAGTTGGTGCTGATCATAGATTCACTCTGTGAATAGAAACTATCTAACCAAAATCATTTAGGGAACATGGGTATAACATGGCTAGACTTGTAAAGACCCTAGGGCCATTAGCCTAGTAACCACCTATGAACTTATGAACCTATAATTTGAGGAGACCCCGTGCTTGGAAAAATGCATTTTGGAGCTGCCTCTGTCCATTAGTAGTACAGGGGGCAGTCCTGTTGTAAATTTTCTATTGTCCATCCATAGATCTAAGTTGTACTTAAATATGGACTGGAATGAGCTTTCTTTTACATGGATGGGGAGTCTGTTCCAGAGCAGTGGTCTCTTCTGTGAGATATACCTGCCCCTCAAAACCATTCTCTTTATGTTGCAGAAGTTTAGATCCATTTATACAGTATTTCTGATGCCATTTGACTTGATGTGCAGTAAATCCATGAGTTCTGTGTCAGGGGATGTCTTGTGTGCCAAACACAGGTCACTGCTTAGCAGCATGTACGATACTGAATAAGGTGACAGGTTTTTGAGTTGGTTCACGTAGGACATATTGTTTAGGCCTTGTATCCTTCTAGTATGGTATGGTATTTCTGTGGGTGTTCACAACTGTTGCATGTTTCTGGATGTATATATGTTAAAGAGGGCATTATACTCTAAGACTGGCCTAAAGCGGGCTGAGTAAAGGGGCAGGGGGTAATGACATCCCTAGATCTAGACACAATCCCTTTGGACACATGCTGGTCAAAAATTAGGTCATTGTCCACATAAGCTTCCAAACCCTGAACAACTTTGTCAACTCTTAGGGGTGAATTGCCAATGTTATAATTCCCTGTGTAGATGACCTTGCAAAAGATAAGATAATGCATTTTTTGATGTTTAGCTTTAGTCCATGATTTTGGCACCAGTTATTTATTTGAGAGAAACCTTACTGCAAGATGGCTAGGTCATTTCGGGATTTAATGACTGTGCCTAGCTTGGAGTCATTTGCAAACTTAGTCAGCCAGAGCTCTTTGGTATTGGCTTTTATGTCAGAGAAGTAGATAACAAACAGGAGTGGTCCTAGCACAGAACTCTGGGAGACTCCATTGGTGACTAATGTCTTTGTGGAGGTAACTTTCCCTATTTTAATTTCCTGTGTCCTATCTGTGAGCCAGTTGGCATTCCAGTGGGTAACATTAGGGTTATTCCCAGTTTATTTAGCTATAATACTATGTCTAAGTAGGGTATTTTGTCAAAAAACTTTAGCCAGGTCGAGGTAAGTGGTGTGTGCTATCTTACCTTCATCCATTGCTTTGGTGACCTTTTCAAAAAAGTCCACTGAGTTGAGTAAGCATGACCTGCACTTGTCAAATCCAAACTGAGACGGGTATGTATTTAGAGATTCCCTGTATCCTTATTGTTAAATTCTATGATGTCTTTCCATATGAGACTGGTCAGACTTATAGGTCTGTAATTGCCTGGGTCTGTGGAAAGTCCTCCCTTACACAGGGGAATACCTGTGGCTGTTCTCCATTCACTTGGCACAAAACTGGCATGAAGGCTGAGGCTGAACAGTGTTGTTGGGGGTGTGCGGCTAAATTGTGCTTCCTGCTATTTGCATTTACATCCATGGATGTTGTTAGACCCATCAATGCAATCTTTTTTAGTTTTAGTAGCGCTTTTAGAACTTGGTCTTGTGTGATAGCTGGAGGTGAGCCAGTTGCATGTAAATTTTGGGGGACAGACAGAAGAGGGAAAGGAATAAAGTTAGAGTTGAATTTATCGGTAAGTAGGTTCACTATATCTTCAGCCTCAGTGTAAGGAACATCATTCACAATCAGTGCAGGGCATTGTAATATTGTGCTTCTGAGATTACAAGCAAAACTGAAAAAGACCTTGTGACTGTGTTTGGCTTGGGCAGCTATTTTAGCCTCAAACTTGGCACTGGTGGATTTTATTAAGCTCCTGAGTTGTTTGTTTATTTCAGTGATGAGGGCTTTATGATTCTGGGAATTACTCTTCTTACTTTTGGTTAAAATTCTCTTCCTTCTCAGTAAAGCCTGTTGGTTTTATTTCTTAGAAAAATAAAAAAGTCGATGTCGTTAACAACTGCAGGCAAAAATAACCAAATATGCAGTTTAATATGAACAAAGTTAAGTTGAAGAAGTCCAAGTAGATGGATGAAAGCACTTAACTTTGGTCATATTAAAGTGCATACTTGGTTATTTTTGCCTGCTGTTGTTGACTACGTTAACTTTTTTATGTTTTAGTTTTTCTAGAGTCATATGCTTTTTACACACCTTTCTTTGGTTATATAATTGTATCTCTTACAAACTGAAATTAATACTAAGTAACAGACCAGTTAAAGAACTCACACATGCAATGTTTTGTACTAACACTAGTATTAGAATACATAAACGACTTATTAAATTATTGTATTTACAATACTTGAAATGACCACGACAAAAGTGCCAACAATAGTTCCTCTGCTATAGTCAATCAGAAAAATAAATACTGAATTGTCTTAATGTCTAATTTTGCTTGTATGACTTTAGATACATTTAACACATTTATTTTGACAAAGGTTCATTGGTAAGATCTAGGCAGTCATTATGCAGACCATTAAAAACCTAGAGAAAAAAGTATTCAGAAGTTACTGCCAACCTCAAGGAGGGGAAGGCTGGACAGACTGAGGGAAAATTTTGAGATTGCTCATCTAATTATCTAGTCCAACTTGAAAGTGGCAAGGGTGCAACTCTCTTTGACATGTAGTGAAAGTTTCTTCCAAAGGTAAGAGATAGGTCGGGTTATGAATGTATTACTCCGACATGTTTTATTTATCTGCTGATGATGCTATAGCTACTTTAACCAGGTATTTAAGATACCATTTGTGCTCTGAAGAAAGAAATATCAAAAAGGGTTGAATCTTTCATGGCACAAAAGGCTAGACATGCATCTCCACAGATGTGTCTGTAAGAGACTGTGTATGTATATATATATATATATATATATATAGAGAGAGAGAGAGAGAGAGAGAGAGCTGCCAATCTGTCCTGATAACTAAGAAGTTTGAAGCTGACAAGCTTTTTAGTTATGAATCTCTCAGGTCTCTCATGTTAAGTGATATGTTTTGATAAATACATGTCAAAGGGTGCATTATATTCAATAATGGGTTTGATGACATGCTTGTAAAGGTGGAATTAAGAACTCTTTGGATATAATGGAGATGCTTTTGGAAATTAGATTAACCAGAGAGAAGGTTTTTTGCACTGCTATGGAGACATGATGGTCAAATAATAAAAAGTTATAAACAAGAGTGCCTAGATCCCTTATGACAGTTTCTAACTGATGGGTTGTGTCACCTATGTGGTATGTGAAAATGTTGTAAACAGCATTAATAATAATGATTTTTATTGGAAAATTTGCTACATTCCCACAATATTGATCTTGTTATTGTTTGTGAAACATAGTTAAAGAACAGTGACTGGAAACCATTTCTGTGAGGATATAAATGTTTTTATTATAACAGACATTCTAATAAAAAAAATCAGCTGGAGGTGTTATAATAGGGGTTAAAGATAGTTATGAGACCTATGATTATCACATGTCCAATGATAACACCAATACTATAGATTGTGTAACTGTGACAATAAAGGCAACCCTGGGACATAGAACGATTGCTGGACTATATAGACCACCAAAGTCAAGTGCTAATGACCTAAAGGAATTCATACATTTCTTGCATGAACCACAAGAGGGAAGAATAATAATAGTAAGGGAATATATGTTCAGCAACAACAGTTGCTTCAGATTGTTAAAAAATACTAGGGAATGGACCATTCTAGACATTGTTTGTGTCCTAAAGAAATTACTGTTACTTCATGTCAAGTTTTACCACTGTTGCTGTGCAGTGATCATGGGGTTATAAAGGTTAATTTGTTGCTAGATAATTCTGCCAAACTGAAATCTAAACCAATGCACAGAGGCTTAATAACAGATTGTATGGAAGCAAAGCAGTCACTATGTAAAACTAATTGGAGTGATGTGTCAGTGGAAAAACTGCAGAAGGAATGTGGAAAGTTTTGAAAGATAAATTGTTTTAATGCAAAACATCAAAAAATGTTTATCATCAGGATCTAGGCACACAAGATCAGGAGAATATATATTTCCATAAGAACAAGATAACTTGATTAAGGTGTTCAACAAAAAGTATAAGAAATGGAAAATAGGTCAAACTACAGCTTTGAAAAATGAAATGAACAAGCTGGACAAACAAATTAAGAATAGTGTGAGACAAGATTAAGAAATTTTGAAGGACATTTATATAAAGATATTGAGCATAATAGGAAACCATTTTATAGATACATAAGATGTGGATGGAGTAAAAACATACAAATTGATAAACTGTGTAGATTCTAAAATTTATTCTCAGACTCAACAGATTACAGGTACATTTACAAAATCTTATGCAAAACAGTTTGATTCCATAAAGGGGGTGATAAGTTCTCCTAGTGGCATCCAGGTAATCACAGATACTAAAATCAGATTATATTAAAAAAGAACTATGCAAACTGGCTCCAAACAAAGCACAAGGGGAGACAGAATTAGAAATAATGACAAGAGAACACCGCAGCAAGAACTTACAATGCCACTATATTTATTATTTTCTAGGCCATATAAATATGAGGAGATTTCTCAAGATTGGAGACATACTTATTAAACCTGTCTTTAAGTGAAAGGGGATTAGGACAAATCCAGAGTCATATAGACCCTTAAGTCTACTTTCATGTTGTGGAAAAATAATGGAGAAAGTCATATTGGATAAGATATTGTCAGAAATGGCAACGGTTGAGATGTGAAACCACATATCGGCATGTGTATGTTGAAAACAGAGCTATTACCACCTACAACATGATGTTGTATAACAATATAACAACAGCTATGAATGAAAAATTGTGTTGTGATGTAGTTTATATATATTTAACTTCAGCATTTGACAGGTTCATACACAAAACATTGATCCGTAAATTAGAACAACTAGGTTTTGATCTACTCTTGATAAGATGGATAGCTTCATGGCTTACAAATAAGACATGGCAAGTATCATGCAGCAATTTGACAGGTGCAATTCTTAGTTACAATCTGGGTGTTCCACTGGGCTCTGTCCTAGGAGCATACTTGTTTAGTTTCTATCATTCAAGTCTGTCTTTTTAATCTGAGGTGCTCTATGGCCTGTATGCAGATGACTTGAAACTAGATAACCTGATTACATGCTACAGATAGGGCATGTCTGCATAAGAACTTGATCAAATTGACCATATGGGCAGAATTTATAAAGTCTAGGAAATCAGAAGTGATTAGGTCATTGTTGGCTATATTATACCCAAACTTGAGTATGAAATAGCAATATGGAAACCTTATAAGAAAACAAGCAAAATAAATTGGAAAGACTAGAATAGAAATATACCATGGGCATCCTTGCATGTGAAAATGTAAGTTATTATGAAAGACTAAAAAATCTGAATTTGTAGTGTCTCATAAACATATTTAAGAGACCTTATTCAGGTATACAGGGCATTTAGAGACAACTACTTCTGGAAATGTTTGGGGTTATCAAAAATAAGTAAAAAAATCATCAGACAGCCTATATAAAAGATTCTATAGGAATGGCAGGTTTACTAATTGTTTCTTTAGCAGAGCAGCTGATGCATGGAATAAACTATCAAATTACATTAAAGCAAGCACTAGTTTAAATATTTCTAAGAACAACTTGGACACTTATTATAGAAATAATTGATTTGGTATATTGGCAGGCTAGAAGGGCATTAATGTCAGTGCTTGAAATATTTATATGTATGTATATATGTATGTATGTATGTAAAATAAACTATGCTACATGTTTTCATATTTAATTTGAGACCATTGTCCTTGAACAATTTGTTAACATGGTCTAATCCATACTGGAGCAATTGTAAGTCAGTGGAATATTGAATAACAAGCTTTCTGCAAACTTAGATAGCCATAGGCCAGGAGTATTGACCTCAAGGTCTGGAAAGTAGATGCCAAATAGGAGAGGGTCCACCACTGAGCCCTGTAGTACACCAACATTTTTTGCATTCAGAAGTGGCAGCTGTCACTCTAACCACACGGGTTCTGTAACTATACACTGTATAACATATGGATTTATATTCAGATCTTCAAGACTGTCAGTAATGCCTACAAGGAGAATAATGTTAAAGGCCTTTGCCTGGTTCAGATATGCTGTATGCAATGCATAACCACGACTTGCGGCTTTATTTACTTTTTTAAATAAATTAATGAGGTTATAGAGTTATGACCTTTCTTTGACAAAGCAGAACTGATAAGGGTCGAGAGATTTTCTATGTCCAGATTAATGAGGTCTGAGATAACATACTCCATGGCTTTATATATGAAGGCTTCGGGAATGTAACCAGTGGAGAAGCTTAGATTAAAGAGGTTAAGTAGGGCTTCAGATATTCCATATTTGGCACTGATAATCAGGCAGCCTGGTGTGTTATCAGAACCTATGGATGATTTATTTTCAAATTAAACTATGCTGTGGCTTGCACAGGGATTTCTCAGCTCACTAACCCCCCACCATTACTACCTTTCTTCCACTTCCACTGAGTATGCATCTCTCTCCTTAGTCTCTATATCACTTTGGCACCTAACTAACATCAGGAAAGTGTGCTAAAGGCTAAAAATTTCCTGCCTGTCTCCTCTTTTCTAAACCAAGGGCTCACTATATACATTATCAATGTTTGTCCACACTCATCTAGTCTCTCTACTCTAAACGCTGTACTACTCACTGGTAAACTTAAGTGTAAGTCCCAGTGATAGTTTTATTGATGCATAGCGATCTGCCACTCCTGTCATTGCCAGCTCCATTCGCCCTCACTTTGCTTGGGCTCACTCTGCTCCCCTACCCTACCCACATTCCTACCCACACCCACATCAATTACACTTATCTTACCCTGACCTCCACATACTTCTACTGCTCACCCAATCATAACTTTCTACTAATTCATTCTTCACTACACCCCCCATTTCACTATTGTACAATTGACCATCTCATACTCCACCCCACTGTCTTCACATTCCAGTTTCTACTCTACATACCCCTCCATCACAATATGCCATTCATCACCAACTTAGTACTACTTATGAACAATCCTTTTTCTACAACTAATTATTCCTGAAAACATACATGAATATTACAAGCCCACACACCCAACTGCAACTCTTCTGCCCAAACTCACTCACTTCTCTGACATAGTATCCTCTCTATTTGCAACACGTACCCCTCCTTAAAAAGCTAAAAATTCTAACCTTACATGTAAAAACTAAAATTAAACTAACTTCCATACATGAATACAACACAAAGAAAAAACTGCTACCCACTAATCCCATACACACTTACCACAACCTAATACTATGAGGTGAAATTCACCCCAATCATGGACTTCCTCACTCCCCTCTTTATCACAAAATCCTTAACCTCACTACCATCAACCTCCAAAGAATCAGAAACAAAATTCCAGATTTCTGTGCCTGGATTGAACACTATAAGCTAGACATTGTAGCAGCAACTGAGACTTGGCTAAAACCTTATATTTAAGATTCTGAATTCCTCCCATCAGGCTTCTCTTGGCTGAGAACAGATAGGCCCAGAAAAAAGATGGAAGCATTTCTCCCAAATACCATAATACTTTTAATATAGTCCCATATAATAAACCCACTCCCCCATTTTCTACAGCTGAAGTACTAATATCCTACTTGAAAATGAATAGCAGCAAAAGCATTTGCATTATAGTGACATATATCCCCCTGGGTAACAATATCCCAATACTTGAAGAAATACTAGTCTGGTCATCCAAAATATAAAGAATGAAGCAAGCATACTTATTGATGTGTGTGATATAGGGAAATATTGCCTGCCCAGCTAGCTGGAATTTTGTAAATAATTCTATGTCATTTGTGAATATTGATAGGATTTGTATAGAAGTGTATGTTATGCACTGAGCTAAAATGTAACCACAGCATGCCCTACTGACTTAGAACAGAAAGTAAGTTGAAGTTAGATTGCTTTACAATTGTGCTATAAAAGTTCTCTCTCAGTGTCTGTGTAGCAGGCACACTGTCTTGAGCTAGAAGTTTTTGTATTGTCTTGAAAGAGAAGTAATTACTAGATTTAAAATGTAAAATGTGTTTTATTGTTTTACAATTTCCAAGATCTGCAAACATCTGAGAGATATGTATTTTTAACACAGAGATGTTAAATTCTGTTAGATTCTGTTTTAGCCTGGGAACTGAAGTCAAGTGACAAAAAAGTGATACCATCCAAGGTAACCCAGCAGTAATATTTGATATTAATTTAAGAACTCTTCCAGAGATAGACTGTGCATTTTGTATTTTGTCTTGGACCTAGCAAGAACTTCCACTCATCATCTACACTTTCCTTGCTGTAAGATTTAGGACATAGTATCTCTTTTATATATATATATATATATATATATATATATATATATATATATATATATATATATATAAATATAGTAAAGATTAGTGTAGATGTTTTATGTATTTATTTGAGACTGTCCTGCAATGTTGTTTTAAAATATTTCCTGTGATTTTGAATTCTGAAGTGACTGTGTTGAGTGACTGAGTATTGTCTTGTTCTATTATTATTTATTATTAAATATATTTAAATCTATCTTTAAATATATTTAAACCTATCTTGTTTTGACTGATATTTGTGAGACATATTTAAGCTCTTAGCGTACTTGCATATGTATTTGCTGACACTGTACAGGCCACTCCTAAATAGCCTTGCAAGTCTTGGTCAGTCTACCATTTGGAGTAATATCAACATTACACAGTAGGATTGGACACTCTTTGTAAGGGCCTTATAGTAGCTGATAAGTAGGTGTTGATGCAGTGGAAACTACCTTATAGTCTGGGCAGAAGGTGGCATAGCTAGTAAACCTTTGCCAGCCTTCCCCAGGTGTGTGTGTTTGTATATAAATACAATTTCAGTGTGTGTGTGTGTGTGTGTGTGTGTGTGTGTGTGTGTGTGTGTGTGTGTGTGTGTGTGTGTGTGTGTGTCAGCTACTTGGGCAAGGACATGAGCACTGATTGGACAGAGAGGGTGCTGGAGGTCTTAGCTTGGCCCCTCAGCTGAGATATTAACCCTATGGCTGTGCTAGTGGGGAGTCTTATTGGGGATCTGGAGAAAGAAGGAGAAACCAGCTCCAGACTGACTGTGATCCCTGTGTGCTCTTAAGGGAAATTCCACTTTACTATGTGTACTTGTAATCCTCCCAGTGTGTGTATCCCCTAGCTGTTGACAGTGTTGAGGACTGAGGCTCCTTGATTACTGGGTCAGTGCAGGGGCATCACATATTAATTGGTGGACAGTGGTGGGTTAGCCACATCACATATTAATTGGTGGTAGTGGTGTGGATATTAAATTCCTGTAGTTTGTGTACAGTGGTCACTGAAGGTGTTTGTAACCTCAATTAGCCACACAGTGAACATTTAGAGTTTCATATCACAATTGTTTTATATTTTTTGTAAGCTTAGTCAGGGAGAGCAGGCAAGCATGTCAGCAGAGGATTATGGCAAGCTGACAAAGAGCCATTTGGCTATGATGTGCAAGGCTAAAGGATTGGTGCATGCCAACATGAGTAAGGCAGAAATTACTGTAGCTTTGGGCACAGCTGCATCTCAGACCAGCAATCAGGAGGACAACCAAGCTGGCCTTGGAGATGTACAATTCTCAGAAAATGGACAGCTCAACCTTTCCACAGAGGACTTAAAAATCTGTCTGCAGTTAAAGAGACTTGAGCTGGAGGGCAAGCGTTTGGAAATAGAAGCAGCAGAGAAACTGAGACATCTAGAGGCTGAAAAAAATGAGAAACTAAGATGTCTTGAGGCTGAGGAAAATGAGAAATTGCAACATCTAGAGGCTAAGGAGAAGGAGAGGCAGAGGCAACATGAAAAAGAGATGCTGACTCTTCAATAGAGTCATTTAGGTAATCGGGAAGGGAGTAACTGAACCCCAGAAGCAACAAAGGTCAGTAAATTTCTTCCACGATTTACAGATGAGGGATAATTTTGATAGTTTCATTCATATGCTTGCTTGATGTAAACAGTATAATGTTGAGCAAGAGTTCTGGGTACGGTTCCTGACCCTCTTATTCCATGGTAAAGCTGTAACTGCTATTTCTAAATTGTCTGATATTGATTGCTTAAATTATATTATTGTAAAAAACTGTCTTTTAGAATGCTTTAAGTTAACATGATGCTTACAGAAAAATGTTTTGTGAGCATAGACAAAAGACAGATGAAAGTGTGCATGAATTTATTGCTGAATTAAGCACTTATTTTCATAGGTGGGTGAGTGGATGTCAGGTCACCACTTTTGAAGGGCTGGCAGATCTTTTAGTGTGGGAACAAGTCCTTAGCAGTCTGCCTGAGGACATGAGGATCTGGTTAGCTGATAGACAATGCAGTACTGCAGATGAGTTTGGGAAGAAGAGAAACCTCTACCTAGCAACCAGGGCATCACTGAACAGAAAAGGGACACCCAGTGCTACTCATGAGTCTAAGGGAACCCATGGTGGGCAGCCCAGATTGCCTCAACAGAGTCCGCCAGTAGCAGGGGAAGCCACTAGTCCAGGTACACATCCAGGACCAAGGGTTACATGTTTTAAATGCAACCAGTGAGGCCACATAGCATATAGATGTCCATGGAGGCAAGGTGGGGTAAAAAAGGTGGGAGAGCCAGTAAGTGGAAATGACAAAATGCCAGCAGTAAGTTGCCTCGAGACAACAAGGATACCAAACTACCACAAGAGGTTATATCCTATCTTAGTGGATGGGAAAGAGGCCACTGTTAAGACAGACACAGCCTCTGACCTAACCATTGTGAGGCCTGCAATGGTTACAGAGGAGTACTACTTGCTTGGGCAGTATACTCCAGTCAGAGCTTTAGGAGAGACCCCATTCCAAATAGCTTTTTCTAGGGTTCACCTTGACTGGGAGGGTGGAAAAGGAAGCCAGGAAATAGATGTGTTCGAGGATATCCCTGCAGATGTCCTGATAGGGAATTATTTTGATAATGCAGTGCCCTGTATGCATGCAGTTACATGCAGTCAGGCTTGGAGACAAGCATGTGGGTCTGGAAAGCTGGGGGAGACTCAGACAGACCACAGACTTGCAGCCAGGACTGGTAAGATGGTTACTACAGGGAGGACACTACGCTGTAGCAGTGAGACTGAAAGTGAGCCACAGCCCCTTGTGGGTACTGATGTTCCCTTAGACAGATTGACTGCAAGCAGTAGTACCCAGGCTGATAGTGAGGCACCACTGTCAGACAATACCAGACTTCATGTGGAAGGGGAGCTTGGAAGGGTTTCAAAGAGAGAGTTGAGACAGGCTCAAGTCTCAGACCCTACATTACAAGGCCTGAGGGAGGTAGCTAGTGAGGCACCTAATTCTCAAGGGAAGGGAGAATCTGTATACTGGGATAAATGGTTACTCTATAGAGAGTGGACACCTGAGGGAGGTCTAGAGGGTGAGAGAATACAGCAGTTGGTAGTGCCCAGAGCCTACAGTCTGACACTTCTAGCCATAGCCCATGATATGCCCTTTGCAGGTCATATGGGCAGAAAATGTACAAAGAGATGTATTGTGCAGAACTTTTATTGGCCTGGGATTTCTAGAGATGTAACAGGGTACTGCAGGACCTGTGAGCAGTGCCAAAAGGTAGGTAAGGTAGGAGACAAGGTCAAGGCTACTTTGATGCCTTTGCCAGTGATTGAGGAGCCATTTGAGAGAGTAGCTTTGGATATTGTGGGGCCTCTAAGTACCCCATGTTCCACAAGGAAAAGGTATATCTTGGTGATAGTAGATTATGCTACCAGATACCCTGAAGCAATGGCCCTGTCCTCCATTGAGGCAGAAAAGGTGGCAAATGCTTTGTTAGAGATTTTCAGCAGGGAAGGTTTCCCAAAAGAAATACTGACTGACAGAGGTGCCAATTTCATATCAGGCCTGATGGCTTGTCTGTGGAAGCACTGTGGGGTGAAGTACCTAAAGACCACCCCTACCATCCCCAGACTAATGGTCTTGTGGAGAGATTAAACTCTACACTCTAGTCCATGTTAGATCATTTGCAGACCACTTTAAGAGGGACTGGGACAAATATTTTCCCCATCTGTTGTTTGCTTACAGTGAGGTTCCCCAGGAATCCACAGAGTTGCTGTATGGGCATAGGGTGAGGGGACCTCTAGATTTGATTTGAGATGAGTGGGAAGGTGAGTGTGAATCCCATAATGAGTCTGTTGTGGCATATGTCATAAACCTCAGGACAAGTCTCAGGGAACTCATGGGCTTGGCCCAGGAGAACCTGGCAGAAGCCCAACAGCAGAAAAAGGTCTGGTATGACCGGAATGCTTGCACTAGAGAGTACGCTGTAGGGCAGCAGGTAATGTCTCTCCTTCCTGTCAAACACAACAAGCTGCAGGTAGCTTGGAAGGGACCCTACAAAGTGGTAAGGAAGGTCAGTGATATTACCTACATGGTCGAACTGCTAGGCAGGAGGCCGGGGTGCAAATTGTACCATGCTAACATGATGAAACCTTACCATGATAGGGAGGCCCTTGTGCTGAGTATCTGTAGAGGATGACCAGAAGACTCTTAGCGGGATCTGGGGACTGATCTCCTCAGTGAGGCTTGGCCTGACACCTCAGTGGAAGGGGTAGCATTGTCTCAGCAGTTATCCCCTTCCCTGGTTTGAGAAATTGGAGCAGTATTACAGGAGTTTGGGAACATGCCCACTGGAAAACCAGGGTGCACCCACCTGGTGCAACACCATGTGGATACAGGACCCCAAAGGCCTATTAAGCAGGCCCTTTATAGAGTGCCTGAGAGAGTCAAACAGACTTTGAAGGTGGAGATGCAAGAAATGTTGGAACTAAGGGTAATTCAGGAGTCCAGCAGTCCCTGGGCCTCCCCAGGGGTGCTAGTACCAAAGAAGGATCACACCACCAGGTTCTGTGTGGACTACAGGAAATTAAATAGTCACACAGAGTCAGATGCTTACCTCATGCCTAGGACAGATGAAACCCTAGAGCAGTTGGGTGGGGTTAAGTATTTTACCACTACTGACCTTACCAAGGGTTACTGGCAGATGCCCTTGACTCCCAGTGCTAGAGAGAGGTCAGCCTTTGTGGCTCCTTTTGGCTTGTATGAGTTCATGAAGATGCCCTTTGGGATGAAAAATGCCCCATCGACTTTCCAGTGGCTGTTAGATCATATCTTAGCAGGGGCAGGAGATTTTTGCCCTTGCTTACCTAGATGATATTGCCATCTACAGCCTTTCCTGTGAAGAGCACCTTCAGCATGTCATGGAGGTGCTGGCAAACTACAGAGGGCATGGTTGACCATTATGCCTAGCAAATGTCAGGTGGGTATGGCAGAGGTCTCCTATCTGAGACATAGAGTGGGGAGTGGTAAGATCAGGTCAGAACCTGCTAAAGTGGAAGCCATTCAGGCATTGTATGCCCCTGTTACCAAAAAGCAGGTGGAGGCATTCTTAGGGACAGCAGGATACTACAGAAAGTTTGTCCCCAATTACATTACCATAGCTGCTCCCCTTACAGACTTGACAAGGAAAAACAGGCCAGATAAGGTAGTGTGGACCCCAGCATGTGAGAAGGCATTCTAGAGGCTTAAAGGAGCTTTGGAAGGAACCCCTGTTCTAGCCAGTCCAAATTGCAGCAAAGAATTTGTTGTGCAGGTGGATGCTTCAACCCATGGGGTGGGGACTGTACTTAGCCAGGTTTCCTCAGAGGGAGAAGAGCACCCAGTGGTATGTCTCAGTTGTAGGCTCCAACCCAGGGAGGAATGCTATGCAGCTGTAGAAAAGGAATGCCTAACCATAGTGTGGACACTACAGAAACTTCAGCCTTATCTGTATGGAAGGAAATTCACTGTAGTTACTTAACATATCTACATTGAAAATGCCAAGTTACTAAGGTGGAGCCTAGGGTTGCAAGCATATGATATGACAGTGCAGCACTGCAGTGGGGATAGCAATGCCAATGAGGATGGGGTCTCAAGACACGGAATGTGGTAAGGTGTTCCCAAATAGGCTCAACCCTCTCAAGCAACATTTCTCAAGGGACACTTGAAACACTAACTTGAGTTTTTTTTTGGGGGGGTGATATAGGGAAATATTGCCTGCCCAGCTATCTGGAATTTTTAAATCCGCAGTGGTACAGCGGTATAGCCTTGTTACCTTACATTAAGAGGTTCTCCTGTTCGATTCTCAGCTGGAGTGCCTTCTGTGTGGAGTCTGTATGTCCTCCCACAGTCGAATGGCCTCCGAAAGACATGCATGAATGGGTGTGCCTTCACTGAAGGTTGGGCATCGGGCTGGCAATTCGGCACCATAAATATCAACTGCCAATCATTAGCAGACCGGAGTTCCACTGTGACAACCCCTAACCGGGAAAAGTCGAAAAGACAAACAAACAGCTATCTGGAATTTTGTAAATAATTATATGTCTTTTGTGAATATTGATAGGATTTATACAGAACTGTATGTTATGTATTGAGCTAAAATGTTAACCACAGCATGCCCTGCTGACTTAGAATAGAAAATAAGTTGAAATTAGATTGGGTTTATGATTGTGCTATAAAAGTTCTCTCTCAGTGTCAGTGTAGCAGGCACAATGTCTAGAGCTAGATGTTTTTGTATTGTCTTGAAAGAGAAATAATTACTAAGTTTAAAATGTAAAAAGTGTTTTATTGTTTTACGATTTCCAAGATCTGCAAACATCTGAGAGATATGTATTTTTAACACAGAGAGGTTAAATTCTGCTAGGTTCTGTTTTAGCCTGGTATCTGAAGTCATGTGACAAAAAATTATGTCATCCAAGCTAACCCAGCAGTAATATTTGATATTAATTTAAGAACTCTCTCAGAGAGAGACTGTGCATTTTGTATTTTGTCCTAGGAAGAACTTCCACTCATTATCATCATCTATACTTGCCCTGCTGCAAGTAAGATTTAGGGCATAGTATCTCTTTTAGATATAGATAGGAATATAGAAAAGATTAGTTTAGATGTTTTATGCATTTGTTTGAGACTGTCCTGCAATGTTGTTTTGACATATTTCCTGTGATTTTGAACTCTGAAGTCACTGTGTTGATTGACTGAGTATTGTCTTGTTCTTTTATTATTTGTTATTAAATATATTTAAACCTATCTTTGTGGCTGATATTTGTGATACATATTTAAGCTCTTAGCGTACTTGTATTTGCTGACACTGTGCAGGCCACTTGTAAATAGCCTTGCAAGTCTTGGTCAGACTACCATTTGGATTAATAGCAACATTACACAGTAGGATTGGACACCCTTTGTAAGGGCCTTATAGTAGCTGATAAGTAGGGGTTGGTGGCAGTGGAAACTACCTTATACTCTGGGCAGAAGGGTGCATAGCTAGTAAACATGTGTCAGCCTTCCCCAGGTGTGTGTGTGTGTGTGTGTGTGTGTGTGTGTGTGTGTGTGTGTGTGTGTGTGTGTGTGTGTGTGTGTGTGTGTGTGTGTGCGTGTGTTTGTATATAAATCAAATCTCAAAGTGTGTGTGTCAGCTACTTGGGCAGGGACACAAAGCACTCTGAGAAAGAGGGTGCTGGAGGTCTTATCTTGGCTCCTCAGCTGAGATCTTAAACCTATAAGTGTGCCAGGGAGGAGTCTTAATGGGGATCTGGTGAAAGAGGGAGAAACCAGCCCCAGATTGACTGTGGTCTCTGTGTGCTCTTAAGGGAAATTGCACTTTACTGTGTGTGTACTTGTCATCCTCCTTGAGTGTGCATCCCCTAGCTGTTGCCAGTGGTGAGGATTGAGGCTAGTGATTATTGGGTCAGTGCAGGGGCATCACATTGTGAATATTAACTGGTTAGACATCATACATTATCACCCAACAAACAGTATCAACCTATTTAAGTACACCCAACTCTTTACTACCATAACCAGACCTAACAAAAACAAAGGCTCAATATTATACTGGGTCCTTGTCTCTCATCATCATCATCATCATCATCAGCCCCCTTTTTCCCATTTTGTCTACATGGGGTCAGGGTATCATGTTAAGTGTCACCATCTCTCTCAATTCAGTGCCACACTCCTGCCTTCTTATATAAAGGTCATTTTTTGCTCAGCATTGTGTTATTCATTCTTCAACACTTATGCCTGACTGTCACAGATCTTCCTTCACACAATCCATCCACCTGTTTGCTGGATGCCCTCACTTCCTCTTACCTTCTTCCTGTCTGTCCCAAATCTTCCTCACCAGATTGTCTTCTGCTTTTCTACACATGTGCCTAAACCACCATAATCTGTTATCTTTGATCTTTTCTGCAATTGGAGTTACTTTGGCTTCTGCTCGTATGTCCTCATTTCTTCGTCGGTCCCACAGTGTGCATTCTACCACCTTTCACAGGCACCTCATTTCCATCACCTCTAGCTTCTTCAACTGTTCTGCCTTTACTGACCAGGGTTCTGTACCATACATTAGTACCAGTTGCACCACTGTCTTGTACACCTTACTTTTCAGCTTCTTTGTCATTCTTCTGTCATAGACTACACTTCATACTCTATGCCAGTTGGCTGCAGCCCCTCTGATTCTAGCTTTACCTCTTCATTCAGGCTACCCTTCTCCTCAACCACCCCTCCCAGATACTTGAAGTTTTTACCTGTTCCACTATCTTCCCTTCTATCTCTATTGTCAGCTTCTTCTGATTTTCCTAGTTTGCTGCCATTACCACCATCTTATCTGTACTTAGTTTCATCCCATGTGCCTTCAGATTTGCATTTCTTTCTCCTATACTTTGCTGAAGTTCTAGCTTGGAGTCTGCTTGTACTGCCACATCATTTGCATACAGCAGCTTTGTTGATCTGTCCACTCAAACCTGTTTGCTAATGTAGTCCATCACCAGTATGAACAGCAGTGGGCTCAAAGCTGAACCCTGATGTTAACCCACTCCCCCTGGGAGCCCCTCTGTGAGGCTGAACCACTGTTTGTACTTGAGTCACTGGGTCCTTGTACATAGCCTGCACTAATTCTCCCAATGTTTCTGGGATTTCTTAACCAGACCAGATGACTTAATGGTGAAGGTCATCACCTCCCATGCACAAGGTACAGGGTTTGATCCTGACCTCTGATCAATGCCTATTTGGAGTTTGCATGTTCTCCCTGTGTCTCTGTAGGGTTTCTCCCATGTCCAAAAACACGCTGAGTGTTTCCATCTCAACCCCACCAATGAATGGAGCTGTGGGCAGCAGCACAGCCTTTACGTGGTGCCCTGTAGGGGGAAGAGTTGTACAGACCAACCGCTTTGGGCAACTACTGTGGTGCGCAGCATCGTCAAGATAGGAGAACACAGATCACAGACTGTGCACCGTGGCAAGGCTAGCCACTTGATGGTGTAAAATATGGTTCTAGGTGATTTGGGTCCTTGTCTCTGACCCTTGTAGAATCTCCTCCACTGGTACTCTACCTAACAGCATTAGTGATCACCTACCAGCATACATAATTTGCAAACCAACTTAAGTACCTAATGTACACCACTATAAGCATACCAGAGACTTATCTCACTTCGGCCCAACTACCTTTAATGATACCATACAAAATATCAACTGGCATCCACTTAAAGTCTTACCACTGAATGATGCTGTTGAATTCTTTAACTCAACATTCCTTAATGTACTAGACAATCTCACTCCTTTCTGATGGAGGAGAGTGAAAGCCAACCAGGCCAGTTGGCTTACCAAATCCACCAAACAACTAATGAAAGCTAGGGATAAGGCCTGGAAATTATGGCATACAAGTAAAACCCTGAAGATGTCACTCAATGTAAACAACTGTGTAATCAAATAAAGCAACTTGTCATCAAAAACAAACAAGACTACTACATTACTCTGCAAAACGACTATATGCAAAATCCTAAAAAGTTCTGGAGGTCCATAAACTCTCTGTTATACCCAGGCAAAAGCGATAATTCCTCCCCTAATCCAGACATGGCCCCAGCTGAAGCTGACTCACTTTTTAACTCATTCTTTAAAAACAGTATAGTCAGTCTCACTACCAACTTCCCACTAATCAACCCACAACCCAATGAGACCAGACTTCTTTCTCATACACATACCTACCTCCACCATAAAGAAGCTACTGCTTAAACATAAACCTGGATCAAATGCTCCAGATAACTTACCACAAGAATTCTTCCAAAAATCGGCAGATGCTATAGCCTATCCCATTAGTATACTACTAAACAGATCCATTCAGGAGTCCTTCATTCCCACCATCTGGAAAAAGGCATTTATCCTCCCTCTCCACAAAGGTGGAAACAATAATGATTTATCTAACTTCGGTCCAATTGCCGTCCTCTCTCCCATCTCCAAAATTCTGGATAAATGTATTCATAACCAACTGTTTAACTACCTACCACACCACAACCTCCTCTCCCCAACCCAGCATGGGTTTAGGCCTAGTCATAGCACCACCACTGCTCTTATATCTTTCTTGGACACAGTCAACCATGCTTGAGACTCAGGATACCTTGTCTCCTCACTATTTCTTGACCTTTCCAAGGCATTCAGTACTGTCTCCCACCCACTTCTCCTGACCAAACTCTCCAATTTAGGCATATCTCCCCCTACCCTACCCTAGCCTGTTTTTCCAACTACCTTACAAATAGACAACAAGCAACCAGATGGCACCAATCCTCCCCTTTCCTCAGCATCAATACTGGAGTCCCACAAGGGTCCATACTAGGCCCACTGCTCTTCAGCATTTTCATTAATGATTTCCATACCAGCATACTCCATGTTAATGTCATCCAATATGCCGATGACTTCACCATCATCCATATGGCTAGGTCTACTTCAGAACTGCTTACACTCATCCAAAATGCCTTCACCTCCACTGAAACATGGATGTATAATAACCCTTTAGCCCTAAATGCTAATAAAACCAAACTTATGTTGTCCACCCCCCAAAAAACAACACCCCTAACCAAAAATTAATTTACCATCAACTCACTCAACAATACTTGCCTCGAAGTAGTCCCATATACCAAACTTCTAGGGGTCAACATAGACGAACACCTAACATTTGATCAGCATATTAACACAAACATAAAAAAAATAAAACATCAGAAACTAGACATCCTGTACAGGCATGAACACTTCCTCACCTATGCAGCAAGACTATCCCTTGCCCCTTCCTTTCTACTTCCATCCTTGCTCTATGGTGTACCTCTCCTTACTAATATATAATCCTCTCTTAAATCCAAACTGGACTCACGCTACAATAAAATTGCAAAATGTGTAACCAGCACCAAACACTCCTCTAACCACTGCATATCACTCCATCTAAACTGGTTAGAACTTCCCCAGCATCTAACATACCTGCAACTAACCACAGCTCATGAGCTAATCTATAAGCCTTCTAGCTGCCCTGCTCTTTTCTCTCTGTTCACCATGTATCACCCAAACAGACATCTATTATCAGATAATCAGATGCTCCTTAATATAGCAAAACCTAATCTTTCCATCGTTCAAATGTACTACCCATATGCTATAGCAAAATTATGGAATGCTCCCCCCTCCTTCAGTTAGGCTGAAACAACACCTGTTCTCCCATTGGCTATGTACATGTACCAGCACTGACTATAAAAAAAATAATATTCCTAGCCTTCCTACTTTTCCTCCCCATCTCACTTATGGCTGACTCCAGTCCAACATGTGTCACCCAGCCACACATAATGTAGTATATCAGTTACCTACCATACCTTCTATTCATTATTGATGCCTTCATAGCAGTAGCTCTAAGGCTGTCCCTCACTCTCAGTATCTTTAATCTACTGCTCTCCATCTTTCCTTCTCTAGTGTAAAACTGCAGTACTGTATTGTTCACACATTCGCTATTATCCCATGTCATCAACTGTGTTCTTGTTTGGCTTGTATAATTAAAATCTAACATCTGTATAACTAGTGTTATCTATTTTATTGTATCACCTATTCTGTAATGTAGTGTTTTATACCATCACTGCTTGATTTCTGTATTTTGACTCTAGCTTTATCATGTTGTTTGTTTTTGGAGCTTTTCTCCCTGGGCCTCTGCTGAAAATGGGCTCACTCTAGCCCAGTAGACCTCCCAGTAAACAAATCCAAATAAATAAATAAAAGATCAATAAATAATGTGTTCTTAGTCAATGAAAGGGCTGACAGAACTTGTTTCACAGTAACCGAAAGGGGTGGCTGTGATTGTGGAATAAGTGAAATAGCTATAACTCTGGGTGGAGTAAAATTTGCCTTAAATTTATCAGATAGGGTATTAGCTATTTCCTTTCTTTAGGTCACGATGTGTGGTGCTATTGTGGGCAAGCTCCAAACATCACCGAAAATTATTTCTTAATTTCTTAACATAGTTAACAAAAGAACTGTAGTTATTTTGGTTTTAGTAGCTATTTTAAGTTTATAATCAGCTTTGTGTTTCATACTGGCTCTCCTAACATCCTTTCTAGTTGGCTTGAGTGTGATCTTAAGGAAGGTAGAATGAGACCTCTTGTAAACATTAAGCAATTTCTTTCTCTTGTTATATAACTTACTTATATAGGTATTCCGCCATAGGGTTTTGTTTTTAAATTTCTCATTATATTTGGTGTGGATAGGGACTGCCTTACAATACAGCAATTTAAGTGAGAGTAAAAGTCAGAAACATAGACATCAGCTTTAGCAATGGGATCCATTAGAGGAGGATTATTGAGGAGATGATTTAGGCCATTAAGTAACCGAAGATGGTTTGCTTTGAAAACGTCTCTAAACACAGGGATACTTAGAGGGTATGTACCACCAGCTTTATAAGTCACTAGTTTATTGTCTGATTTAACAAGGCAGGGTGATTAGATATGTAGATGTGCAAGCAGTGGCCATATTTGTGGGAATAAATCAAGGATACTGGGATCCCTACTAGGATAGCTAACTATTTGTAAAAGAAAGTTAGCATTTATAATGTTAAGGGAGTGTTGGGCATACCAGCTCTTGGCAGTGCAGGTCAATCATTTTATTGATGGATAGTTGAAGTCCCCCGGTAGAAAAGTATTGGGTTTAATGTGGATTTCAGCTAATGTATTAAGATAGCTATTGTGGTCTGATGGGTCACAGAGGATGTTCTATAGCTAACTATTAAGTGGTAATTAATCTTCTTTATGGTGATTTGGACATCTAGGAGTAAAAATTTGGTGACCTGAGGAATCTGTTATGAGGTGATGATATAATTGACAAATATTTACCCTCCCCCACAATTGACCATAGGTCAGAAGACATGATAGGCAAAATACTCAGGAACAGAGAGGTGCTTTTATTGCCCTCGTGTCTGTAATTACACATACACGAATATGATCAAGTTGCAGGGAATATCAAGTTTGGATATTTTTTTGTTACCCTACTTGACATTGAGTAGAGCCACATTAAAGTATTCCAGATTACAATTTACTGTATTATAATGACCATCAGTTAGTTATCACTAGCTAAAGTAATTCAGTGTGTCTTTATAACAGTATCCTCTTATAAACCATTTATTCTATTACATCCTGCATAAGGCATAGTAATAAATTAGTATTAAATAGTCATGATTTTTCCTGTTCAGGCTTCATTATTGCGAGTCTTCCAATATATAGGGTATGTTCTCCCACAGCTTGTAGCATTCAGTTGATTATGCTCATGCTCTATGTAGTTACCTTGCATCCGAGTGCAGTAAATATTATTTTCTTATGCATATATGATGTTTTTTATTGGTTTGTAAACTTGATTTAATGTGGAGCTTTTCTCTCTGGGCTTCCACTGAAAATGGATTATTGCCGGTTGGACTTTCTAGTAAACAAATGTCAAATATAAATAAATAAATATAACATAATACAATTATAACACAATTATTAGCAAAGTATTTAATTTGTAAATGCATACTACTAATCAAAACTCTGAGATAGAGTACTGCTGTTATATAATAAACACTGTCAATCTGACTGTTTCATTTTTTAGACTCCTTTGAGTTAAATTTGTTAGATAAGCTTTGTCTTTAAAATGTCTCACTAATTTGGCACTTTCATAGTAAACGACCTGATCACTACTGGAGTATCTAAGAAGTCTGGAAAAATGTACTGTATGGGGCAATTTTTTTAAATGAAACAGATAGTACACGTTTACTTGTGCTGAAAGCTAAAAGGTATTAACCTCTTAGCTTTAAAGTAACAGCAATGTCACTGTACGAAAGAGCTGTTAATATGTGTGTGTGTGTGTATATATATATATATATATATATATATTTATATATATATATATATATATATATATATATATATATATATATATATATATATATATTTATATATATATATATATATATATGGGTCCCCTTCAGATAGTCAAACTTTTAAAAGCTCGACTTTCATATGGCCGAGACCATATGATCGAGGTTTTAAAAGCTTGGCCGCTCTGACTGGAGATCTCCATGCAGCGCGGAATGGGAAGATTTCCCATTTCCGCAATGTAGTGCAATCTCGGAGTTGGTATATTTAAGTAGCGGGGAGTGTGGGGCTAGACACATTTCGTTTTTATTTGTTTTTTGTATTATTTTTTTACATGGTCGCTGTATCAAATGTTCGATCATATGGTCTCGGCCATATGAAAGTTGAACATTTGAGATGTTGATCACGTAAAGTAGACCTATATATATATATATATATATATATATATATATATATATATATATATATATATATATATATGGATTCCTATTACAACAACGAAAGTTCACTACTTGAACTTGTAATAGGAAGCCTCACTTCTGAAGTTCACTTTAACGAAAGTGAACTTTTAAGTGCACTTCACGAAAACACCACAGCACAGTGGAGGACATAAAAACAAGCTATGTCCTCCACTATGGTGCAGTGTCATGGACCTTAGGTTAGGTGCGGGTTAGGGTAAGGGAATAGTTAGTAAAGCTATCCCCTTACCCTATCCCATGCCCTAACCCTAAGGATTGTGACTATCGCACCATAGTGGAGGACATTGCTATGTCCTTCACTGCGCTGCAGTCATCACACACCTTAGGGTTAGGGCACAAGTCATGGTAAGGGGATAGCCCTACAGACTATCCCTTACTATGACCCGTGCCCTAACCCTAAGGTCCGTGAGTACTGCACGGAAGTTCAGTACAACACCCATTCATTGTACTGAACTTTGATTAAGTGCACTTTCGCTGCAGTGAGCATTCCATGCACTATTTCGAATTAGTGAAAATTCGATCTAGTGTATGGAACCCATATATATATATATATATATATATATATGTGTGGCAATGATCACCTTACACAATGTTTGACACTCAAGAAGTTGACAGAAAATTGTAGTAAACATCTCTGTTGATTTCTATGGCAACAGACGGTGTCCCAGGCTGTGTCCTGCATGAGCTCAAAGATGAACTAACCCCTCACCTAAACACACTGTTTAAACGCAGCCTCTCCACAGACTACGTGCCCATAGAGTGGTGCATAGCAACGGTTATTCTGCTCCACAAAGCTGGAGCCACAACAGACCCCGGGAACTATCGCCCTATAAGCCTGACTAGCTTGGTCTGCAAGGCTATGGAGTGCATCATCATGGCTCTCATTAACAGAGACAGTGGGAACCTCCAAACACTGGACCCTATCCAATTCGGCTTTGTTAAGGGCAGCTCATGCCTCCTAAACCTGGTGAACTTCTTTGAGACTGTTACCAAGGCTATAGACGAGGGAAAGGTGGTCCACACAGCCTAACTAGACCTTGCAAAGGCCTTTGACACCATTCCCCATTCTGGTATTATAGACAAGCTCACCAGCCTGAACATAAACCCCTACAACATGAGATGGTTTGCCAACTGTCTCATGGACAGAAACCACATGGTAAGAGCTGCAGGAGCTAGGTCTGACTCTAAACCAGTTACAAGTGGCGTTCCCCAGTACTCAGTCCTAGGACCCCTCCTGTTCAGCATATACTTCTAAGAGGTAGAGACAAGCACAGGAGGACTATGGCTGACCAGGTTCACAGATGACTGCAAATTAGGGGCTATAATTGACTCTCCGGCTGACACAGACATCCTCCAAAAGGGTCTCACTGAGACAGATACCTGGTGTCAAAACCATGGCCTTAAGCTAAATGCCAAAAAGTGCATAGTCATCCCCTTTGGAAAAAACAAAGTACCCACAAATTACCACATAGGTGGTAGCCCCCTAAATACGGAAGATGAAATAAGGGATCTGGGGACCAAAATAGATAGTAATCTCTCCTTTGATAATCACTGCCAAAGTGGTTAGAAAATCCTTCTATGTGGCCCACCTAATCACAAAAGGGTTTGGATCCAGATCAAAAGAGGTCATTGTACTCCTCTACGCATCACTCATCAAACCCATGATAGAGTACAATGCCCCATTTGGGATGTACCTTACAAGACACCTGCAACACCTGGAAAGAGCACATAAGTACCTAATCAAGAAGAGCACTGGCTTCAAACAGATGCCCTATGTAGCTCCACTGAAGAAACTCCAGCTGTACTCGGTTGCATACCGCCTACTCAGAGATGATCTCTGCCTGGCATTACAAGGCCATGTCCAACCCAGAATTGATGGACATGCCCCACCTAAAGAAAACCATATCCCCTCGAGCCACACGCTCTATGGATCTAAACCTCACCACAACAATAAATAGGATGTACTGGAGGGATAAATTCCTGTCCCAGAGACTTCCCATTCTCTGGAACAAGATTCCAATCTACATTAGGCTGAGCTCCTCACTAACACTCTTCAAGAGAAACCTTGACGAGTGGATGGGAAACAGGAAGTTTACCCTGGGGATCACTTCAGTGGCTCTGCTGGAGAGAGGCACAAGGAACTAATCTAAGGGGGCAGCGAAAGCCAACACATTCTGGCTAGGCTTATAAACACCTTTGGGCAGATAGCCTAGTGCCTACCTATGAACCTATGAACCTATGAACAGCATCCTGATTTCAGCTAGAACTACAAAACCAAGTGTTTTTACAGGTGGGGCAAGGTCCTCTGCATCCCTTATGTGGGGGACCTTGTCTCCAAATCCCACAACTGTAAATATGGTAACTCTTAGATTTAGATAGCACAACAGTTAGGAAAATAGATACTTCCTTAATCCCTGTTTCTATGTGATCTTACCTATTTCTGTAAAGCATTGTCAAAAAAGCCACTTGCCATCATTTGTACAGCAAAATTCACATCTTTCGTCCACCAAGCATCTCTATGTATATAATGTAGTTTTTTCCTACATTGTATGAATGACATGGTATATCTGCAGGTGGCCAAGATGAAATTCTCCAGGCATTTGCCTGAAGCACAAGACGTAGAAGAACACAATGGTGATCACTACTTGACATGGCAAATCACTGCCACTGCCCATTTCCCAGCAGTATAAAGATAATGATTCCCTTCTTTTGGGAGATTTATACTTTCTTCGAGTTGGAGTGACCATAGAGTAGACATATATAAGTCCAGGATATGTGGGGCAGGGGTGACTTTTGCTTTTTTTGCCCTTTTGTGTTTCAGGCTTTAGTTTTTGGTAATTCTGATGATAGAGGTTTTGCTATGTTTCTTCTTCTTCTTCTTCTTCTTCTTTTAGCTGTTCCCATTAGGGGTTGCCACAGTGGATCATCTGTTTCCATTTCTTCCTGTCCTCTGCATCTTGCTCTGTCACACCAACCATGGAACAACTAGTCACCATCCCCACAAGAGGAGATAACATACTTGATCTCATCATCACGAACATGGGAGCACAATGTTCAACACCGGAGGTGTACCCCTCACTGGTGAGATCAGACCACAAACTAATCTCGCTGGAGGTCCTCATCCCACCCCCACCTGAAATAAAAAAGACCACAGTAAAGAACTTCTCAAAAGCCGACTTCACACTTCTAAAGACTAGTGTGGTCTCCTTTAAGGCCCCCGAGCCAGCGGAAAACAGTACTCAAGCCGCTGAATCACTTACAAATGCCTTCTACCAGCACCTGCAGGACTGCATGGATAAGGCAATCCCAAGCAAAACAAAGACTCTTTGTACCAAAGGCAAGCATCCAGTCTGGTGGACCCCAGCCATAAACAAACTCTACAACAAAAGGAGGAAGCTACTACAAGATAGAGCAAAATCCTTAAAAGGTAAGACACCCTTGATCACTATAAGTAAAAACTAAGAGCTCTCATAAAATCATCCAAAGCAAATTTCGAGAGAAAAATAGCTAAAGACTCAAAAGACAATCATAAGGCCTTCTTTAGCTATGTTAGAAACCTGGGAGGAAACTCCCAGATATGCTCAGAGCTAGTTCAAAATGATGTGAAGATTACTGATCCTACAGACATTGCCAACATACTGGCTGACAGGTTCAGTGCAAACTTCTCCCCTCCCCAAAGGAGAGATATCTATACCAAACGATTGCAGCCCCCAAACATCTCCAGCGCCCAAGTGAGAACTGCTCTCTCCAAAGCAAAAACACAGCATCCATGGGACCTGATGGTGTCCCCGGCTGTGTGCTCCATGAACTCAATGAGGAATTAAACCCACAGCTAGGACAGCTGTTTAATCAAAGTCTTACCTCTGGATACGCACCAGGAGTGGCGCACTGCAACTGTGGTACCACTTCACAAAGGCGGTGCCTCCACCGACCCTGGAAATTACCGCCCATTAGCTTGACAAGCCTTATCTGCAAAGCCATGGAGAGGATCATAATGGCCCTCATAAATAAAGACATAGGGGATTTGCAGACTTTGGATCCAACCCAGTTTGGCTTTGTCAAAGGCAGATCGTGCCTTTTAAACTTGGTTGACTTTTGAAACAGTCACCAAAGCCATTGATGAGGAAAGGCAGTCCATACAGCCTACCTCGATCTGGCTAAGGCCTTCGATACAATACCCCATTGGGTATCATTGAAAAACTCATCAGCTTAAATGTCAGCCCATACATCACAAGATGGGTTGCAAACTGGCTGAGTGACAGAACCCACAGGGTCAGAGCTGCTGGCGCCATGTCAGACTCAAAGCCTGTCACAAGTGGTGTCCCACAGGGCTCAGTCCTGGGCCCACTCTTGTTTGGCATCTACTTTTCAAGTACAAGCAAACACAGGAGGGTTATGGCTGACAAAGTTTGCAGATGACTGCAAACTGGGCGCCATAGTAGAAAACACATCTGACACAGATATCCTTCAGAAGGGTCTCACAGAAACGGATAACTGGTGCCAGAGCCACGGCCTAAAGTTAAATGCCAAAAAATGCATAGTCATACCCTTGGAAAAACAAGGTTACCCTAGCTACCAAATAGGTGGCAATCCACTGAGCACAGAAGAAGTTATCAGGGACCTGGGGACCCAGGTTGATAGTAGTCTGTCATTCAATACCCATGTAGCTAAAGTAGTTAGGAAGACCTTCTACATTGCCCACCTTATCATGAAGGATTCTCATCTAGATCAAGGGAGGTCATAGTCTCCCTTTACTCATCACTCATCAGACCAATGATTGAGTACAATGCCCCATTCGGAATGTATCTGACCCGACACTTGCAGCAGCTGGAGAGGCCACAAAAGTTCCTCACCAAAAGGATAAAGGGTCTCAAAATCTGTCCTATGCTGCCCGACTGAAAGAACTCCAGCTCTATTCAGTCGCTTACCGCTGCTCAGAGGTGACCTTTGCCTAACATACAAGGCCATGTCAAACCCAGATTTGATGAATATGCTTCACCTCAAAAATCTAGATCCATCAGAGCCACAAGGGCGGGAGACTTAAACCTTGACACGGCTATTAATAGGACGTGCTGGAGGGATAGATTCATCACCCAAAGACTCCCTATGCTGTGGAACAAAATCCCGGTACATGTGAGGCAGAGCACCTCGCTGGCCTTGTTCAAGAGAAATCTTGACCAATGGATGGGAGATCTAGATAACCCAGGGATTACCTCAGTGTCACTGCTCGACAGAGGCACAGAAAAATAATGGGTATAGTTCCCCATACTAAAGGGGTGGCCTAAGCCACAAAACGATGGGCTAGGCTTGTAAATGCCCTCGGGCAGATAGCCTAGTATGAACCTATGAACCTATGAACCTATGTCCTCTCTCACCGCATCCATAAACCTTATCTTAGGCCTTCCTCTTTTCCTCTTATCTGGCAGCTGCATCCAGCATCCTTTTCCCAATATACCCAGCATCCCTCCTCAGCACATGTCCAAACCAACGTAATCTTGCCTCTCTGGCTTTGTCTCCAAACCTTCCAACCTGAGCTGACCCTCTAATATACTGATTCCTAAAGCTGTCCATCCTTGTCACACACAGTGCAAATCTTAACATCTTCAACTCTGCCATGTCAAGCTCTGACTCCTGCCTTTTTGTCAATGCCACTGTCTCCAACACATATAACATAGCTGGTCTCACTACTCTCTTGTAGACCTTCCCTTTCACTCTTACTGGTACTTGTCTGTCACAAATCACTCCTGACACTCTTCTCCACCAAGTCCATCCTGCCTGTACGCTCTTCTTCACCTCTCTTCCACACTCACCATTACTCTGAACTGTTGATCCCAAGAATTTAAACTCATCCACCTTCACCACCTCCACCACCTCTACTTCCTGCATCCTCACCATTCCTCTATCCTCCCTCTCATTCATACACATATATTCTGTCTTAGTCCTGCTGACCTTCATTCCTCTTCTCTCTAGAGCATATCTCCACCTCTCCAGGGTCTCTTCCACCTGTTCCCTATTCTCACTATGGATCACAATGTCATCTGCAAACATCATAGTCCACGGGTACTCCTGTCTGATTTCGTCTGTCAACCTGTCCATCACCATTGCAAATAAGAAAGGGCTCAGAGCTGATCCTTGATGTAATCCCACCTTCACCTTAAACACATCTGTCACTCCCACTGCAGACCTCGCCACTGTCACACTACCCTCGTACATATCCTGTACCACTCTTACATACTTCTGTGACACTCCTGACTTCCTCATACAATACCACAACTCCTCTCTAGGCACCCTGTCATATGCTTTCTCTATGTCCACAAAGACACAATGCAACTCCTTCTGACCTTCTCTGCAGTCTCCATCAACATTCCCAGAGCAAACATTGCATCTGTAGTGCTCTTTCCTGGCATGAAACCATACTGCTGATCACTAATTATAACCTCCCTTCTTAACCTAGCTTCCACTACTCTTTCCCATAACTTCATGCTGTGACTGATCAATTTAATCCCTCTATAGTTACTACAGCTCTGCACATCACCCTTATTCTTAAAAATCTGTACCAAAACACTTTTTCTCCATTCCTCCGGCATCCTCTCACTTTCCAAGATTTCATTAAACAATCTAGTTAAAAACTCCATTGCCATTTCACCTAAACACCTCCATGCCATCTGGGTCAACAGCCTTTACATTCTTCATTCTCTTCATAGCTGTCCTTACTTCCTCCTTGCTAATCCGCTGCACTTCATGATTCACTATCCGCAAATCATCCAACCTTCTCTCCCTCTCATTCTCTTCATTCATCAGCCCCTCAAAGTACTCTTTCCATCTGCTCAAGACACTCTCCTCACTTGTGAGTACCTTTCCCTCATTATCCTTTATCACCCTTACCTGCTGCACATCTTTACTATATTGGTCCCTCTGTCTAGCCAATCGGTACAGGTCCTTTTCTCCCGCCTTAGTGTCCAACCTCTCATACAACTCTTCATACGCCTTATCCTTAGCCTTCGCCACCTCTCTCTTTGCCATGCACCTCAGCTCCTTATACTCCTGTCTACTTTCTTCATCTCTCCAACAATCCCACTTCTTCTTCACCAACCTCTTTCTCTGTATACTCTCATGTACTTCTTCATTCCAGCACCAGGTCTCCTTGTCCTCCTTCCTCTTTCCAGATGTCACACCAAGCACATTTCTAGACATCTCCCTTACTTGCTATGTTTGAGATTATATATAGTTTTATCTGTCTATCTATCTATCTATCTATCTATCTATCTATCTATCTATCTATCTATCTATCTATTAGAGGTGTGTGTGTGTCTGTGTGTGTGTGTGTGTGGGGTGGAGACCTCCACATGAAATGGTGCAGATGAGATTACTCCACTGTAAAAATGCTTCTTCAGTGATTGATTTACTCCCAAATGCTAATCACATTTGGTTTTCACTCATTTATGATTGCACTTGTGCAAATTGCATACTTATAAATTAACCATGTATATATATATATATATATATATATATATATATATATATATATATATATATATATATATATACACACACACACACACACACACACACACACACACACACACACATATACATAGTGTGTATGTATATGTATATGTATATATTCCACAAAGGATGCCCAAACCATCAAAAACAAAAAGGTGAAATTATATGAATAACCAAGGCAGTATAGTTTCAGCACACCGCACATAAAAATATAAGCAAGTAATAGGTGAACCCATATAAGTTTAAAATGAAAAGGCTTAGTGATTTTATTACAAACACTTCATCATTATTCTAATATGAACTATAAAACTCCACCCTTATATAAGTCAATAAAATCATATGACCAATGTTTGTTAATCAAAAAGCAAAACATAATGAGAATTGTGAAACTGAAAAAAAAAAAATAAAACAGCCTCTGCACAAAACTCATACATACAAACAGAACAATAATAATGAAACCTAGAGGCAATTATCATTCCATATAACAGCATAATGTTAGTGTTGGATGATTATGCCATTTTTTCCATCTTGAAGAGACTGACAGATGAATAACATTAAAAATAATGTAAGGGTGTTATAAACATTTTATGGATCAAATGCAAACCTTTTGATTTTACTATAAGATCATAAACAGTAGTAGTCTGGCCACTGTTTACCTACAAACATATTTAAGTACAGGCATAAAAGATAAATATTTGTATAATTTTTTTTCTTTTTGTCATAATACAATTCATTGCCACTAAACATTAATATTAAGTTAACATTTCTAATAAAAGATAATATTTCAAAAATATCTTAAGTAGCATATATATATATATATATATATATGTGTGTGTGTGTGTGTGTGTGTGTGTGTGTAAAATTGTGTAGCAACGACAATTATGCATTTGACGATTGTAATCTGACACATTGCATATCAAGTTACAACACTTATTATCTCAAACAAAATTATTTTTTTTAATTTATTTGCTATCTGGCAATTCACCTTTGGTTCCCTTTCAGTTTTTGCATGAACATCCTCCTCCTGTGAATACTGCATTTCTCTAATGGGATCATGCTCTTCTATCCTCATTAACCTGTGTAGATGCAAGGGTACTGCCTAATTTGCTTCTTCAGAATGGCTGTCAATCCTGTTGTGCTGTTAATTTATTATTATGTAATTATTGCTAGTAAATGCTACTAATTTAATCCATTTATTACAATTGTAAATGTACTCGTTATTATCATTGTTATGCACTTTAAAACAATTGATTCTCAAATTCAGACATTTCACCATTTTTGCATCTACATTTTGAATCAATCACATTATCATTTGTTTTTGGTCTCTGTTATTGTAGGGACACACCTGCACTTTTTCATAGTTTATATTGTCTATTTTATTTACCATTATCAAACTGTTCTATATTCAAGTCTAATTTCATTTTTAAATAATGTATGTCATTCGGTTACTTTAAATGTATTCAGTTTGCTGTGAGTTTCTACTTCTGACTCGGCAATCATTGTATTTTCTGGTAAGAGTTTTATTAAATGTAGTTCATTAACACATGCTGGTAGGAGATCTTACATTCCTGCCTACTAACGTGCTGAGCAACAATTCATAGTTTCATAGTTTCATAGTATAGTACTAGGCTATCTGCCCTGGGGCATTTGTAAGCCTAGCCATAGTGATGTGGCTTTTGCCACCCCATGAAATGGTACAAAAATGTACAGAATAAATCTAGAATACTGTGCCTCTGTCTAGTAGTGACACAGTGAAGGTCCCTTTATATAATAGAATTAGTTTACTGTGCCCCTGTCTAGCAGTGACACAGATGTGACCCCTGGGGTAAACTTACAATCTCCCATCCACTCATCAAGAATTCTCTTGAAGAGAGTCAGTGAGGGGCTCTGCCTAATATGAACTGGGATCCTGTTCCAAAGCATGAGAAGCCTCTGGGTTATGAATCTATCCCTCCAGCATGTCCTATTCATACTTGTGCCGAGGTTTAAGTCTTTAGCTCTCGTGGTCCTGATGGATTTGGATTTTTTGAGGTGGACCATGTCCATCAGATCCTGATTGGACATGGCCTTGTACATCAGGCAGAGATCACCTCTGAGCAGGCGGTATGCTACTGAATAGAGCTGAAGTTTCTTTAGTCTGGCAGAATAAGACATATGTTGGAGACCCTTGATCCTTTTGGTGAGGTACTTTTGTGGTCTCTCCAGCTGTTGCAAGTGACAGGTGAGGTACATACCAAATGGGGCATTGTACTCAATCATGGGTCTGATGAGGGAGGAATATAGGTGTACAATGACATCCTTGGATCTGGATGTGAAACCCTTTATGATGAGGTGTGCAAGGTAGAATGTTTTTCTAACCACTTTGGCAACGTGGGTGTCAAATGAGAGGTCGCTGTCTACTTGGGTCCCTAGGTCTCTGATTACTTTTTCCATACTCAGTGGGTTGCTGTCTATGTGATAATTTGTGGGTACTTTGTTTTTTCCAAAAGGGATGACTATACATTTTTTGGCGTTTAGTTTAAGGCCGTGACTACGGCTCCAGTTGTCTGTTTCAGTGAGGCCTTTTTGTAGGATGTGTGTATCTGCTGGTGTATCAACTATGGCACCTAGTTTGCAGTCATCTGCGAACTTTGTCAGCCACAGTCCTCCCATGTTTGCTTTAACATCTGAGAAATAAATGCCGAACAAGAGGGGTCCCAGGACAGATCCCTGTGGGACACCACTTGTGACTGGCTTTGAGTCTGACATTGCTCCAGCGATTTTAACTTTATGGGTTCTGTCCTTTAGCCAGTTTGCAACCCATCTAGTGACATAAGGGTTTACTTTTAAGCTGTTTAGCTTATCTATGATGCCTGAGTGGGGTATTGTGTCGAAGGCCTTAGCCAAGTCCAGGTATGCTGTATGGACTGCTTTGCCCTCATCAATGGCTCTAGTGACTGTTTCGAAAAAGTCAACCAGGTTTAAAAGGCAGGATCTGCCCTTTGCAAAGCCGAACTGGGTGAGGTCAAGTGTCTGTAGGTCCCCTATGTCTCCGTTTATGAGTTCCATAATGATTCTTTCCATAGCTTTGCAGACCAGGCTAGTCAAGCTTATGGGGCGGTAGTTTCCAGGGTCTGTAGAGGCACCCTCCTTGTGGAGTGGGACCACTGTTGCTGTACGCCAGTGTTCAGGTACATATCCCGAAGTAAGGCTAAGGTTAAATAGCATTTTTATGTGTGAGTTTAGCTCCTCTTGGAGTTCACGTAACACGCACCCCAGGATACCGTCAGGTCCCATTGATGCTGTGTTTTTTTGCTTTGTTTAGGGCAGTTCTCACTTGGACATCTGAGATGACAGGGAGATTACATTCAGCTGGGATAAGTATTTCTTCTTTTGGGGGTGAAGGAGGTGAGAAATTTGCACTGAACCTGTCAGCCAGAATGTTAGCAATATCTGTGGGTTCAGTGTATTTTTTGTTGTTGTGAACCAACTCTGAGCATATCTGAGGGTTTCTCCCAGGTTTCTAACATAGCTGAAGAAGGCTTTGTGGTTATCTTTACTGTCCTTAGCGATTTTTCTCTCAAAGTTTGCCTTGGATGTCTTTATGAGAGAACGTAGTTTTCTGCTAATGTTGATCAGAGATGTCTTCCCTTCATGGGATTTCGCTCTGACGTGCAGTAGCTTCCTTCTTTTGTTATACAATTTGTTTATGGCTGAGGTCCACCAGACAGGACGCTTACATTTGGTGGAGAGGGACTTGGATTTGTTTGGGATTGCATGATCCATGCATTCTTGGAGATGTCCATAGAAAGCATTTGTGAAGGATTTGGCATTGTGGGATGTGGTATCCACTGGCACAGTGGGCTTAAAGGATACCATCTCAGTCTTAAGAAGAGTGAAGTCTGCTTTTGAGAAGTTTTTCACTGTGGTCTTTTATGCTGGGGTGGAGGTGGGATATGTATATCCAGGGTGATTAGTTTGTGGTCAGATCTCACTAGTGAGGGGTATACTTCGGTGTGGAGCATTTTGTCCCCATGTTTGTGATGATCAGGTCTAGTATATTATCTTCCCTAGTGGGAGATGTGACTAGTTGTTCCAGTGCATTTGAATTTATGAATTCCAGGAACCTTTGGGCTAGGGTATTAGGGCTAGAATAATGTACCCAATCTATGTTTGGGTAGTTGAAGTCTCCCAGTATGATGGTATTTTGGGATACATTCATATCCTCCAATGTCTTCAGGAAGGCTGAGTGGGGTTCTTGAGATTGGGAGGGTGGTCTGTAACATGCTACCAGTTGTATAGCAGTTTTGCCTATGGTTAGTTGCACCTGTATGGTCTCTGATGCTTCATGTGTTGCTACTAACCTGGAGGTGTGGGTGTCCTTTATGAATATGGACACTCCCCCTCCTTTTGTGGTTCGGCCCGGGTTCTGGGGCTGAAAAGCATGATACGAGGTATAGCCTGGTAGCGCTGGGGTGCTCTCAGGAGCCTTGAACCAGGTTTCAGTTACTGCACAGACGTCGATGTTCTCCATGCTGAGGAGTGCATCAAGTGCCTGAAACTTGAGATTTAGACTTCTGGCATTGAGCAGCATTACCCTTAGTTTTTTTCCATTTTTGTTTTCTAAGGAGGTGGGTTTGTCTTTTGAGCCTTGCCTAAAAAGGCACTATGGGGTGGCAAGAGCCTTAGCCAATATCCGGAAGCCCAGTGGTGACAGGTGTAAGCCATCCCTTGGCAGCGTGGCTTGTCCAACATATCATCCCAGGCAGACAGACATTGGATCCCCTTAGAATGACACCAGTACTTGAGCCAATTGTTAAAGCTGATCATCTTGTCTTTGTATTGTGGTATCATTCTTGGTGAGGGCAAGATGCTGCTCAGGGTCAGGGTCATACCAGCCTGGGCTACATAATCGGAGAGCTCCTCTATGTCTCTTTTCATGTAGTCCAGGGAGGTACGTCTCAGGTCATTCACACCAGCATGGACAATGACAGAGTCATATTTGTACTTGCTTTGGAGTGACCTGAGTGCGTGTGTTATGTGGCGGATCCTAGCTCCCGATAGACAGCTCACAGTCACCTTCTCCTTGTTCAGCCTGGTCAGTGGGACATCAGTGTGTCTGACTATGGAGTCACCTATTACTAGTGTAAGTAGTCAAAAAAAACTTAAAAGTAAGAAAAATCTTTTAAGAAAATATGTAAAGTAGCTTCTTGCCTTACAAGTTCAGTTAATTTTCTCAGATTTAAAGCTGCTTAATCATAGCACTGAATGCAACAAATTTAGTACCACAGTTGTTACATTGTAACAAAAGTGCTGTGTGTAGCCTACCATTTAAGTACTGTAGGCTTGAATGAAACAAGGCAACTCACAATTAGCGCTCTATATTTCTTCTGAAAGCCACTTATTACCATATTTACATTTTTAATTCATTTTAAACTATGTGGCACCATTGTACCTTGCAACTAAACAATAAAACTATCCCACTGCCAGAATAAATGTGATTTAATCTGCTTTTTCAGCTGCATGAGCAACTCATTGCAGCTTTCCTCCGGGCAGTATTGTAAGACAAGGGCATCTACTCCTTAGCTGTTAGGCTCATCCACTCTCAGTGACTGACTTTAGAATAATATTCTCATTAGTCAGTGTAAAGAGTTGCGGTGTCATTTATACCAAGCTCCAAAAATGAATAAAAAACATTGAGAATCAGAAGTTAACATACAACAAATGACTTCAATCAAAAAATTAACATATGAACAATATATAAAAAAATCACAGCAATACCCAACAGAGCAATGTTTTATGTGAAATGCATGAAAATACACAATTAAATATTTTTAACTGAATATAATAGTCTGGTTTATTTTCACTTATTGGTACTGCTGTGATTGTTGATATATTTTTGTACTATATTTTTGAATGGTAAGGACATTTTTCTTTATCCTCAGGGCTGTACAGTTTTAGAGTTAATACATTTAGAGAAGCAGGGGTGGTGGGTGAATGATGGGGGCTTTCCCCACCTGTATTTTTTGTGATATCATTAGAGTCAATAACTTGAAATGTTAGTAGCTATGATGATTACAATATTTTGTTGCTTGCTTCTGAAGAGGAAGATAATTTCTTGTGCAACTTTTCCTGCTTCCACTAATACTGTAACTCTATTTGAAGACTGCACTGCAAGTATTGACTTTATTTTACTTTTTCTTTTTTGCTGCTTTACTGCTCATTGTATCCATACCTTCTGTCCTGTTGCTTTACTTTTCCTGACCACCACTGCCATCTTTTCTGGTATTGTTTTTAATAGTACTTTATTGGCGTTATACCCCTCTGCATCAATTTTTGACTTCATAGGCTCTAATACATATGGAACAGATTCTGGATCTCTGTCACATATTTCTTCCACCTGCCTTTTTCAGTTTTCTCTTCTTCTGATCATCCACTATATTTCTGTCAGCTGCCTGTCTTACTAGAATGGTCAGTGTATTTATCCTCTAAGAAACATGGAAGAGTGCATTTGTAATGCTCTGAATTTTCGGTGCAGCTGGCTTAATTGCTTACCTGCCAAATGATTCAAGAATCTCATAATATGTGTTATTTACTTTTCTGGTAACACTACTTAAGTCAAACTTGATGAGAAATCATGCCAATCATGCTGCTATGACAAATGTGCAGTGAAACAGTAGCACCGTGTTTATGGTGCACTGATCACGTGATATCTACGGCATTGTGTTTGGGGGTATGGCTGCTGTTTAGTCATCTCCTTCCAAAAGGATGTTGTATATGTATTGATTTAATTTGCTAAGGCAGAATCTTGCAAAATATGTCAACAGTTATATGACTGTTTATGTTTTATATTAATTTTCCCTACTTCTGCTTTCATCTCCTAACAATTATATACAGTAGAACTGGTAGTTGAACTGTGAGGCAGGACACTGAATAATATGCACTGATAATGTAATGTCATTGGCACTGCTTTTTGGAGGGGAAAGTTGACCCTTCCCTGCTTTCTATTTATTTGGACCTTGCATGTGTATTCATCATCAACATGGCCTTTTAATTTTTCATTTTCTCTCATCTATTTTATGCAGCACCCCCTCACCACAAATTATATCCTTTTTAGTGCAAGATGGGTCACATACTGAGCATGTAACTTTAGGAGCATTGCAACTGGCACCAAAGCATATCCTTCCCTGTCATGCAGATTTACCACACTGATGCTAAATTATTTGGTTTGCTTTGCTCCAGTGTATCAATCTGCTTTATCATCAAACTAAATGTTTTTGGGAGCCCCCTACAATATCATCACCTTTAGGTAAATAGCTCTCTGTTACTTTCTGATTTGTCCCATTCTTTCTGCTCTGATGATCATGAAGCAGCAAAGAGAAAACAATGTCAGCATACAGCCACTCCTTATTTTTAATGCTTGCTTGATCTTTTGTTTGTATCCGTTTATTGTCTTATTTACTTGCCTTTATTTACTTCTGCCTGTCTCTGTGCCTATCTGATAAAAGACCTACAAAGAACTTCTGCTTCCCTTTTCCTGTTATTATCTGCTTAACCTTTTTCTTCTTTCTTCATAGGATAATAGGAAGTTGCTAGGCTATTGACCCTGAGGCCCTTATAAGCCTAACCAAGAGTTTAACTCATGTTTAGACAAGTTATCACTCGATCCCCTGTCCAGGAGGGGCACAGATGGAATCCCAGGGATATATTTTCTGTTCCCTATCCAGTTATCCAGGTTGCACTTAAAAAGGGATAATGAGGTACTCTGCTTGACATGGAGAGGGAAGCTATTCCACGGAAGGGGGAGTCTCTGGGACACAAATCTGTCCTACCAACAAGTCCTATTGATGTCACAGACCAGGTTGAGGTTGCGAATGTGGGTTACTTGAGTGGAGCTTGACTTGCGGATATGCAGCAGTCCCATCAAGGCGGGGTCTGAGATTGCTTTGTATGCCAGACAGAGGTCACCTCTGAGGAGTCTGTATGAAAATGAGTAGAGGGGCAGGTCTTTTAGCCTATCCATGTAGGGTAGATGTTTGAGGCCCTGAATTCTCCTGGTGAGGAACCTTTGTGGTCTCTCCAGCTGCTGCATATGCTTTGTGAGGTACATGCCGAAAGAGGCATTGTACTCAACAATGGGCCTTATAAGGGAAGAATACAGGGATGTTATGACCTCCTTGTCCCTGGATGAGATACCCTTACTTATGAGGTGAGCCATGTAGAAAGCTTTCTGTACAATAGAAGCAACATGGTGGTCAAAAGTCAGGTTGCTATCAACCTGGATGCCTAAATCCCTCACGACTGATTGTATGCTTAGGATGTTGTTATTAATGTGATAATTTGTGGGGATGTCACTCTCCCTAAAGAGGACGATGATGCATTTTTTGGTATTCAGTTTGGGGCCATGTTTTTGGCACCAGTCATTTTTGGGGTGAGTCCCTCTTGGAGGATTTCCACATCACTAGAGGAATTGATGGCAGCGCCCAGCTTACATGGTCAGCCATAACCCACTGGTTTTGGACTGCACCTCAGAAAACTATATTGCAAATAAGAGAGGCCCCAAGACCAATCCCTGGGGTATGCTGCTCATTACGGGTCTACTGCTTGAGGTGGCTTCCCCCAATTTTGACTAGGTGGGTTCTATCAGTGAGCCAGTTTGGTACCCAACTGGTAACATACAGATTGATTAATACACTTTTTCATCTTTTCCACTAAAACAGCCGGAAAAGATATCTGTACAGCAGAAGTCAACACTGAGAGATTTGTCACAACAATGGCAGACGCAACAAACAACGGTGAGGGTGAAGAGGAAGAACAGCAGCCCTGTTGTGACTCAGCGCTGATACGAATGGTAAAAGGTACTGTTAACCTATCGGTAGTAACATTAACTGATGCACAATTAGACCTTTTAAATAAAGGGTTGAAATTCATTCCGAATACTACGGACACCATAGTGCAAGCAATAACAGATTTAAAACTGTTTGTGAGAAACGTGAGCTTGAAATTAATTTTTAAAGAAGTGGATTCGCAACCACTTATATGTAAAAAATTAAGCACTTTTACACCTTTGTTATGTCTGGTCTTGATTGCCTTTTCAGATATTGTTGAAAAAGAGTTAAGAGCTTTTTATAACAAGAGGAATAGGAAAAAGGTTTATAATTTGTCCTGTTTTGAATATGAAGCATTAAGAAAGTTACAGGAAGATGATAGGCTAATAGTAAAACAAGCAGACAAAGGAGGTGCAGTGGTAATAATGGATAGGGAGACTTATATGATAAGCTTTAAAATTATTTTAAATTAAGTGGTGACTTTTAAGGAGGTAACTTTTAGTAAAGTTAGAAAGTGTGTTTCAGATGTCAACATGATAATATATGACTTACAGTTGAATAATGATATAACTATTGATTTGTTTAATTATTTATCTGTGTCATGTCCTAGAGTACCACAGATATATGGGATTCCGAAAATACATAAATGTTTAAAAAACCCACCACTGAGACCAATTGTTTCAGGGGGTGGTTGGGTAACCGAACCAATTTCAAAGTATTTACAAATTAGTTTAGGGAAATTCTTGAGTAAATGTTCGACTGTGTTAAGAGATACTAATAGCTTTTTGCTTGATTTATATAAATGGTATGTAGATAATATAGGAAAAGATTTCATCTTTATGACATTGGATATTACATCGCTTTTTACAGTAATTCCGAATGACTATGGAGTGGATGCCATACGTGATTTTCTTAATAATGAAATCAATATGCAAACAAGAGAAGTAGAGAACATATGTATTCTACAAGAAACGGTATTGACAAAAAATGTCTTTATTTTTGATAGAATGCCATATCTACAGCTGACTGGAGTAGCAATGGGCACCCCAGTAGCGAATACGTATGCTAATTTGGTATTATAACAGTGGGAGAAACAATTTATACTTAGTGAGTTAAACAATTTAAATACTAAGGTCAAATTTTATAGGAGGTTCGTAGATGACTGTTTTTTAATATGGGATGGCAATATGGATGAATTAAATATTTATATTATGTATCTAAATGACTCTACGGATTTTTTAAAATTTAAAATGTTGGCATCAGAAAAAAGTATAGTATTTCTAGATATTCATTTATACAAAAACGGGGATAGAATAGAATCTACAATACATACGAAGGAAGGTGATACTTGTAGATATATTACTAGAAGTAGCATGCATGCACCACATACATTTAAAGGAGTAATGACGGCACAAATGATAAGAGCTAGTAAGCTTAACACTGAAGATCGTCATTTTAAAGTTCAAGTTAAGGAAATGATGCAAGAATTTGAAGTGAATGGCTACCCAAGACAAGTTATAAATGATATATATGAAGAAGTACTACTAGGCAGATTAGATAGATATAAACCAATTTTTAGTAGGGAGATGGAACAACCAAGGTTGTTAAATAAAAAAGAAAAAGTAGTAAGATATGTCACCACATTTAATCTTAATATGAATTATATACGTAATATAATAGAGAGAAACTGGCTTATTTTAATGGCTATGGCAGAGATAAAAGTTGTTGTAGGAGAAAAACCACAGTATGCATATAGGAATTCAGAAACTTTAAAACAAAAGTCATGATATAAGGATTTTAAAGAAAGAAAAGTAACATTGCAACGAAGTATGGGAACAAAGAAATGTTTTAATTGTAGTTGTAATGATATATATGATAATGCAGATACATTTGAATATCCGACTACTAAAGAAATATTTACCCTTAGGGCTCCCATAAACTGTAATACTACCCAAGTGGTATACCTGGCTACATGTACAATGTGTACATCATTTTATGTAGGTAAAACTACTAGAAAATTAAGAGAGCGGATAGTAGAACATAAATCTGAAATAACAAGGAAAGTATTGACAAATGCATTAAGTAAGCATATCCTTGAAAATAATGATACACATAAATTTAGATTTAGGGGTATATGTATGGTAGATATGGGATTTAGATGGGGTGATATGAACAATGCACTAGAACTGAAGGAATATGAATGGATAGTTAGTCTCCAGGCAGATGCCAAACCTGGTCTTAATAATGCAGTTAGCTTAAAGCCAATATTAGTGAAAAGACAAAGAGAAGATGTTTGATTTGATATAGTTGTACTTTTTAATATGTGTTGTTTTTATAGAATGTTGGAGTTGATTGAATGATATTGTAAAGTCTTAGAAATGTATTTCTATTATATGAATTAAGAGTTAGGTTTTTTTCTTTAAAAGTTTCTTTAAAAGTTAATTGGTAGTTAGGATGATAGGCTGGCTGTAGCATGTGATTTTAAATGATTCCCTATTTAAATAATGTAAGAATTTACTGGTTTTATGTACTGATGAAGGGTGGTTAACCCGAAAGCTTTGCATTAAAAAATTTGGCGTGAGCAATAGTGTTGGAGTATTTACGCAGTACAACCTATATTTTGTGACTGGAACATACAGCTTGATGCCTAGTTGAGAGAGTTTGTCTATTATGCCTGAGTGGGGAATAGTGTTAAAAGCTTTGGCCCCTCATCCATGGCTTTGGTAACTGTCTCAAAGAAGTTGACCAAATTTAACAGACATGACCTCCCCTTGATGAAGCCAAACTGTGTGGGATTGAGCATTTGGAGGTTGCCAGTGTCCTTGTTAATGAAGTCCATGATAATCCATTCCATAGCCTTGCACATCAGACTAGTTAGGCTGATGGGTCTATAATTTCCTGGATCAGTGGACACTCCACCTTTGGGCAAAGGAATGACATTGACTGTCCTCCACTCAGCTGGGATAACACTGGTACTCAGGCTTTGGTTGAATAGGGTGCCTAATGGTGCTGCAAGTTCCTGCCTGAGTTCATGTAGGATGCAGCCTGGGATGTTATTGGGTCCCACAGAGGCTTTATTTTTTGCCTTTGAGAGGGCAGTGATGACCTGTTCCCTAGAGATAAGGGGAAGGGGCAGCACTGGGGATGTCCTGATTTACTGATGGGGGGGGGAGAGGGGTGAAGTTTTTGCTGGATCTGTCAGCCAGTGGATTGGCTATTTCTATGGTATTTGTGTATCTGGTGGCCTTGACCACCAATCTTGAGCAGATCTGGGTGTTGCCTTTGAGACTGCGGATATATATGAAGAAGGCCTTATGATTGTCTCTAGCAGATGTGGCCAATCTGGACTCAAAGTTTGCTTTGGAGGATTTCACTAGTGCTCTTATTTGCTTGTTCAAGCTAAGGAGAGATTGTTTCCAGTTGGGAACCTGCTCCTTCTTGGTCCTGGACAGCAATTTTTTCCTTTTGTTATAGGGTTTATTTATTGCAGATGTCCACCAGACAGGTTTGCTCTTCCTTGCAGAGGATGATTTCATCCTGTCAGGTATTCCTGATTCCATCCATCTATATAAATGCTCATTTAGTACCTCTGTGTAGATATGGACATTGTTGCCAGTTCCTACAGAGGGGGAGGGGGCTGTGAAGCTGTTTATACCATCCCTCAGGAGGTTGTAATCAGCTTTGAAGAAATTGTTTTGTTTGACCATGGCTCAGGGAAGATGGTGACTTTGAAAGTGACCGCTTTATGGTCTGATCTTACCAGGGAGGATGATACTGTAGGGATGCTGCAGTGTTACTCATGTTGGTTAATACCAAGTCCAAGATATTATCACCTCTTGTGGGGGTATTGACTAGCTGTTTCAAGGCATTTGCATTGACAAAATCAAGGAATCTCTGGGCATTTGTGTTCTGGCATGAGTAGTTCTTCCATTCTATGTTTGGGTAGTTAAAGTTGCCAAGGATCAGGCTAAAGGGTTGAATCCTGATAGATTCGAAGAGGTCCAGATAGGCAGAGTGGGCATGTTGAGTCAAATTTGGGGGCATGTAGCTAGCTATGATTTGAATAGGGGTCTTGTCAACAGTTAACTGCACCTGGAGTGTCTCATGTGTGTCATACTGTTTGACCAGCCTGGAGGTGTGTATGTCTTTAATATTTATTGAAACTCCACCTCCTTCGGCTTTGCTGCCCAGAGTTTGGGCCTGAATGTATGATAGGATGAGTAACCAGGTAAGGCTAGAGTGCTCTCCACAGCTTTGAACCAGGTTTCTCTGACTGCATGAATGTCAGCATCTTCCAGGGTTAAGAATGCTTGCAATTAATGTAGTTTCATGTTTAGACTCCTAGTGTTTAGCGGCATGACCTTTAATTTG
>NC_056735.1:404315393-404330393 GCF_019279795.1 Protopterus annectens | reverse complement strand
CCCTGAATCACTTTTTCTCACCATTTTGTAAACTGACCTACCTGTAGTAGGCAATTTATACAAGTAGTGAGAATCTTTCTGAATCCCAGAGAAAGTCCTATGCAGCAATACTGAAGGAGACAAAAAGTGAAACTTGACTTACGGTAACCCAGTATCACTACTGCAGGTAACCCAATAACATTACAGCAATTCAGAAGACCAAAGAACATTACCTGGGAGAACTACTGAAGTACTAACTCCCTTGCCCAACGCTTCCTAGAATTTATAAACTCGAATGCCCTGGATCAACTGGGCAACACCCCCACCAGAGGGAACAACATATTGGACCTGGTCATCACCAACATGGGCGACCGGTGTTCCACACCGGAGGTCTACCCCTCGCTGGTTAGATCAGACCATAGATTAATCACTCTGGATATCCACATTCCGCCCCCACCCCCAATCAAGGAAACCACCATAAAAACTTTTCAAAAGCAAAATTCACGTTACTTAAGACTGAGGTGGAAAGGTTCACAGCCCCCATGCTAAAGGACAGCACTGTCCAAGCTGCTGAAACCTTTACAAAGGCACTCTATGAGCATCTGCAGGAATGCATGGATCATGCTATCCCAAGTAAAACCAAGACTCACTCCTCCAAGAAAAGGAAACCAGTCTGGTGGACCCCTGCCATAAACAAGCTATACAACAGATGGAGGAAACTAGTACAGAAAAGAGTAAATTCCTAAGAAGGAAAGACATCCCTGATCAGTATCAGCAAGAAACTACGATCCCTCATTAAATCATCCAAGGCTAGTTTCGAAAGAAAAATTGCCAGTGACTCCAAAGATAACCACAAAGCGTTCTTTAGCTATGTCAAGAACCTAAGTGGAAACTCTCAAATCTGCTCTGAGTTAGTGCAGAATGGCACAAAATACACTGAACCGACTGATATTTCAAACATTCTGGCAGACAGGTTTAGTGCAAACTTCACTCCCCTCTCACTCTCTAAAAGGCCCATAAGCATACCGGAAGAATGTAGGGCCCGATCAGTCACCGATGCACAGGATAAAACAGCCCTATCCAAAGCCAAAAACACAGCTTCAATGGGACTGGACGGGGTCCCAGGCTGTGTCTTACAAGAGCTCTAAAATAAACTAACCCCTCACCTAAACACACTGTTCAAACACAGACTCTCTACAGGCTACATACCCATAGAGTGGCGCACAGCAACAGTTATCCCACTCCACAAAGGTGGAGCTACAACGGACCTTGGGAACTATCGCCCTATAAGCCTGACTAGCCTGGTCTGCAAGGCTATGGAATGCATCATCATGGAACTCATTAACAGAGACATTGGGAACCTCCAAACCTTGGACCCTACCAGGTTTGGTTTTGTTAAGGGCAGATCATGCCTCCTAAACCTGGTGGACTTCTTTGAGATGGTTACCAAGGCATTAGATGAGGGAAAGGAGGTCCACACAGCCTACCTAGACCTCGCAAAGGCTTTCAACACCATTCCCCATTCTAGTATTATAGACAAGCTCACCAGCTTGTACATAAACCTCTACGTCACGAGATGGGTTACCAACTGGCCCATGGATAGAGCCCACATGGTGAGAGTTGCAGGCTCTACATCCGACTCTAAACCAGTTACAAGTGGCATCCCCAGGGCTCAGTCCTAGGACCCCCACTGTTCGGTATATACTTCTCAGAGGTACAGGCAAGCATAGGAGGACTAAAGCTGACCAAATTTGCAGACAACTGCAAACTAGGGGCCATAATTGATTCTCCGGCTGATACAGACACTCTTCAGATGGGTCTCACTGAGACGGATACCTGCTGTCAAAATGATGGCTTCAAGCTAAATGCCAAAAAGTGCATAGTCATCCCCTTTGGAAAAAACAAAATACCTGCGAACTACCACATAGGTGGTAGTCCCCGAAATACAGAAAATGTAATAAGGGATCTGGGGACCCAAGTAGATAGTAATCTCTCCTTTGATAATCATATTGCCAAGGTGGTTAGAAAATCGTTTTATGTGGCCCACCTAATCACAAAAGGGTTTGCATCTAGAACAAAAGAGGTTATTGTGCCTCTCTACTCATCACTCATTAGACCCATCATAGAATACAATGCTCCATTTGGGATGTACCTTACAAGACACCTGCAACAGCTGGAAAGGCCACAAAAGTACCTCACCAAGAGGATTACTGGCCTCAAACAGATGCCCTATGCAGCCTGACTCAAGAAACTCCAGCTGTACTCAGTTGCATACCGCTTACTCAGAGATGATCTCTGCCTGACATACAAGGCCATGTCCAACCCAGAATTGATGGACATGCTCCACCTAAAAAAAAAAACAAATCCCAGAGAGCCACACGCTTTAGAGATATAAACCTCACCACAATGATAAATAGGACATGCTGGAGGGATAGATTCCTATCCCAGAGACTCCCCATGCTTTGGAACAGGATTCCAATATACATCAGGCAGAGCCCCTCACTAACACTCTTCAAGAGAAACCTTGACAGGTGGATGGGAAACAGAAAATTTACCACGGGAATCACTACACTGGCTGTGCTGGACAGTGGTGCAGGGAACTAATGGCTCTGCTGGAAGTGGCACAGGGAACTGATGGCTCTGCTGGACAGAGGCACTGGGAAATAATCTAAGGGGGTGGCGAAAGCCAACACATTCTGGCTAGGCTTATAAATGCCCTTGGGCAGATAGCCTAGTACTTACCTATGAACCTGTGAACCTATTATATTTACCCCTTACGCATGTGAACTAACCTTAACCCTAACCTTGGCCATAGTTAGGGCTTTATCCCTCTGGACCATGGTGCTGAATAAATATTACCTTTTATTTTTACTATTATATTATCTGTGTATTTGATATGAGTAATGTGACTCTAATGAGATGAGACAGAGGTGAGTGTGATGCTGTTCTAGCAAGTGTATTTGTAGTAGTTTGGGGTCTTTTTCTGCCTGCATTTCTTATATGTAGGTTGTTGTGATGTACTGAATATTGATTTTTGGAAGTAGTTTTGATATGTGTTTCAGTGGGTTTGGGTCAATCCTTTGAGTTTTTTAGAGTGAGTGTGTGTGTGTGTGTGTGTGTGTGTGTGTGTGTGTGTGTGTGTGTGTGTGTGTGTGTGTGTGTGTGTGTGTGTGTGTGTGTGTGTGTGTGTATTTGTGCATTTCTTATGTAATTCTATAGACACACACATACATACATACATACAACCCTGGGGGGGGGGGGTGGCACACACTAGGGTGCACCTTGTGGTTGATTCCTAGAGGAGGCTGAGGAAAGACATATGGCAAATTGTCCGAAAGAAGGAATCTGTGGGGGATATTTGCCAACTCACTGCAGACGTAGGATGATACATCAACACATCGCCATTACGCATCCATTTCCTGCTATTAACAGGTGCATGCAGTAGCAGAGTTAGGATTTAAAAACAGAAATATACTTATTGGCTGCAATATGAGGCTACACTAGGAGTTTCAGTCTTCTCACTTTTCCAAGCACTCTTATGTAGATGCACTTAAGAAATCACTCTGTTAGCCTTAAAGGTCTCCAAGGTATAGGCTTGGCACACAAATTCCTCGGCAGCACAAAACAACTCTACCAACTGCACAAACAGCACCATCAAACACAAACACTGCAAAGAAGGGCTACCAAACTGGCACACCTAAACCCTTAATGTTTCCTAGTACAGGTAACTTCACAGGAGACACACACATATGCACCATCCACAAGGTTGAGCAAGTAAAGTGTGACAGTGAGTTGTTTGCCAGGTGCCAGGAGACATATGACTTGTTCACATCGACGTGAATCACTTGAGACACATTTCCTTGGATTATACAAAGAAAAACATGGTGGAGTTGTCAACATATGTGTCTGAGGCTGGTATGTGAGTAGTCTTGAGCAGCATCCCACCTTTGATGAGAAGGATGCCAGAATGTAAACAAAATATACGACTTCAACAATTGACTTCATTATTGGTGGCATTCCAAGGGGATATAATGTGTGTCTGCCTAGAAGGAGATGGTTGACAGTCTTACCTGTTTTGACAAGCATGACCTGTACCTCTCTCCTCAGGGCTTCCATATCTTGGCCAAACCTTTCTCCACTTCATAGTGTTTTTTAGGTCATGTCAGTCTGTTTCATCTACCAGTCAAACCAGAGCAAATTAGGATAATATAAAAAAGTAATAGTTAATGCTAGAATTGTCAGTAAAGAAAGTATCCTACCTAGAAGCTCTCTTGAACCTAGAAAAATATTGAAATCTGCATCATCATGGAAATATGATTGCAGCACAAGTGAAAGCACACCAACCCTAAAAGGATTTAATGCCTATCACTTGTACAGACCCCATACTGAGGGTGACTCTAACTCTGGGAACTAACCAGTGGTGTTATGTCCATATTCATCTACAGCTCCATTACATCTATATTTATCTAGCAAAATAATTGTGTTAAACTCTTCTGCATCATATTAACTATGAATAATATCCCTTAATGTAGTCTAGCCAACAAGAGAACCTGGTCCTCTGATGCCCACAATCCACAAGACATATTTAATAAGCTTGAATCATTCACCACTGAACCAATCACTGTTGTTCTTGTGGATTTCAACTACCCATTTATAAACTGGAAGACCTATGCCACCACAAATAAATACACACAATATTTCCTAGATTTCATCAGTGAAACTCTCTAGACCAGATAGTGTATTCGCCTCAAGTTTACTAGATCTTGTCTTCAGAAATATAGCACCATTATGCTCTATGCCTAAAGTTACCCTTTCACTGGTCACAGGGCCAGCCTTCAACACAGGCCAGCTAGATGGTTGCCTAGACCACCATTCTTTTATGCGCAGCTTTCCATATTTATTATTTTTAAAGCAATGAAACATGGCATTTATTTGCTCTAAAAAAGCAAATGAATAAATAAAGAAATATCCTGACTTATCCCTCTTAAAAGAAAACATGTCTGTGGCTCATCAGGGGCCCTGGGAGGGGGGTACTGCAGTTGACTTGGCTATTCAAGTCACTTTACATATCAACATCACAAAATTTCTGCTCCATCTGCTGGAGAATACAGAAAGTCCACATTCAAATTTAAAGCATGTGGTGCTTAGTGTGAGTGCGTCAGAGTAAACAGAAAGAAGCTGACGTTTCAACTGTGAACTTTTTCAAGATTCTGACAGTGATCGACCAGATATTTTGGGCAGCTGAAGGATCGGGGCAAAGTAAAAAAAATAATGAGGTGTAGGGCAGGGGGAATGAAAGCTTAACATTGGGGAGAAAATCAAATTTTAAATATGATTTTAAGTTAATTAAAAGGTTAATAGAACAACAGATTTTGTGCATCAGCATGTATTTTCTGAACAATAAGAAGTATAAACCCCTAATGTTTGGCATTGCTAGCAGCCTGGAATACTTTAATGTGTGGGAACCATTTGTGTGAAGCAGTTGTGAAATATATTACATGCCCATCTTCTTTCATCACAATCAGACATCTAAATACTACGCAGAAGAGGCTATAACTACTTGTTGGGGGGTGTCTGGATGAAAGTAACTGACCCTGTTGTCATTTTCTATGTTTAAACTGTTACTATCTATTTTTGTAGAACTAGTGTGTGTTTCTATGAAATAATCTGATTGACCACTTAACTTGATATGAATGTACAACTGCTTAAGCTGTCTGTGGAAGAAAATTACTGTCTGCTTTTGTTTGCTCATTATTCTGGCTTTGCAGAACTAATGGGATTTGTGTGAAGCAAGCTGGAATGCTTTAATGTGTGACAACTGTTTGCAGCAATGGTGAAATACATTACACAGCAATCTTCTTTCATCACAATCAAAAGTCTGAACTATACACAGACATGACTATAACTGTTTGGTAAGTTTGACTAATGAAAATAACTGACTTGCTTGCCATTTTGCTCAGTTTAAACACTCATTTCTCAAACCATAAGGCACAGAATGCATCTCAGAACATCCAAACCTTCAGACATTCTGAGGGGTTTCGGCATAGGCTTAGTAATCACCTTTGCCCTGAACCCCACCTAGTCTAAAACCAGCCCTGCTGAGAAGTGTGCACAGATCACTGTACCCTGTGTGAGGGACAGAGGATGGTGTCATTATTTCTTTAATTTTCCTCCTGAACCTCAAAGGTTTCCACATGTCACTATATATTCTGTTAGGCTGGGGACAGTGTGGTCATTATTTCTTCAACTATCCTTGCTAAATTAAATGGTGTGCACAGAGGTTCACTATTGCTTGTGTAGGAACAATGTACTATCTAGAATAGCAAGTTGAAAGCATTACTGTGATCGTTATTTTAAGGGTTCATCTCAATTAAATACCAGTTGTACTTATAGGTGGCTATCTGGCTATATTTTGGGGATGGTAAGAAAACATGTCATTTCTATATTTATGACAGCAATAGGTCTTTTTTTCCAGTTTTGTCCTAGTCAACATCAGAAGGGTACACAGATGGTAGCTATCTTATGGGGGTAGAGGTAAGGAGGCATGAGGTAAATACATATGATAGTAACAATATGGAGTACATTACTGTGGCTGTTTGTACTTTAATCTTTATTCCAATTTAACACCAGAGGTCGACACACAAAATGTAGCGCTCTTTTTTTTTTCTTTTTAGGGGGAACTATTGAGGCAAGAACTATTCCCATATATGATTTATATATCATGACAAACATTTGTCTTTTCAGTTTATTGTGAAATGCTGTTTTATCGGCTTTAAGAATCAAGCCTTGAGTACACTTTATTTCTTCTTTAACATAAAGGAGTAAGACTGAATTTCTTTTCTTACTCAAGATTTTTGTTCAGCCCATCACTGGATCAAAAGGTTGAAAAAATTCTAAAATGCACCTCAGAGCATTAATAACCCTATTGCTGCTGAGGCCTAGCAACCCTCAGATCCCTAGATTAAATCAGTTATATCCTCCATACTTATTACAATGTTATCTTGGTCATTTAGGGTTTGTTGAAAGGATGGAGGAAAATGCAAAGTTGAAGAGTAAGAATCAATTTATTTTTTTGCTCAAGACATTGTTGGAAAAACTCAAAAATGTCCCTAGAGCATCTAAAACCCCTGTGGCTTCTAGGGGCCTTGCAGCCCTCAGCCCCACCCCCACTTAATAGAAATAACCCAGGGGTGCGTGTGACCTCCTATATGGTTGCAAATACTGTAACACCATGAACACCGATACAAGAGGCCTAAACCTCTACTCCAACATAAACAAAACCTACTGACAGGATAGATACCTCTCCCAAATAATCCCTTTCCTCTGGAACAGACTTCTCCTTCTTAATTGAATTAGTTCCCTGTCTATCCTCAGACATAAGCTAGATGAATGAATTGGTAACTGTAAATTTACCCCATGGCTGTCCTGCCTCATTACTTATGGAAAATCTGTGGAAAAATCAAACAGGAAAGAAAATAAACTGGACATTTTCTGGGTCAATAATGACATCATTGTTGGAAATGTCTCTGTACAAGAGAAATTATGTAGTTTGGTTCATCTTACTATAAGTTGGCTTATAAGGAAAAGAAGAGCTTATTAAGAGTATTGCTCCAAAATTATGTAAAATGATTTATAACTCTGACTCTAGGAGATAAATACGGAACCAGGAACTTATAAATGGTGAAAGGATTTAAGTAACATAGATATCTCAGCATTGTGGACATTAGTTTATAGTAAGATAAATGAGACTATAGAAATATATATGCCTACAAGGAAATGTTAAGGTAACAACAACAAGGTAAAGTCATCTTGTTTGAATAATTCATGATAGAGAAAAACTCTTTTTGTCCCATTTATCAAAACGTACTATCACAGAAAAATAAAGAACATCATTAAACAGTGAAAGTGCAACGTGACTTTAGCATAAAATTCAGAGCTTCCAAAGCAAACTGTGAAATTAAACTCCATCATTTATATCAGCTAGCTTTTACATACACATACTAGAACCCAGAAAAATATAAATGAGAGAATTATACTTAAAGAAAATGGTAAATCATTTACTGATACTAACTTAATAGCTGAAACTCAGAAGTCACCGAGTTTAATCTGTACTTGATAATAAGTGGAAAGCTGTCTTAAAGGGGTCTTAGTAGGTAGCTTGAGAGCAGTTGCAAAGGGTGGGGTAAAAAGAGCAGGTGCCTTGGGCAAAAGCAGTTGGGGACACAGTCCGTTGCTTTTTTAAATTTTTAGTCATTCCCGGGCTGGAAGTACAAGCATTCTTGGAAAGCACTTAAAAAGCCACAATTGCACAATCTTAGTTGCTTAAAGGCTTCAATAACAGTCAATGTGTTATGACAGGAAAGGTGATGTACATAATAGCTGTTATCCATGTTCATGCAGTGACATCTGATTAAAACAAAATGGCTCTTTGCTTAAAAGTAAACAAGATTTTCATTAGCAAAATGGTAGCTATTTGAAAGTTTAGTTGAAGCCCATATTTTGTATCCTCAAGTTTGGATGAGGGGACATCAGTTGAGGGCATCATCCAGGCCACTGGTTAACCTTGTCACAGCTCAGGGGTTCAGCCTGACTCTGCTGCAGGAAAGATGAAGTAAATGGTTACACCTTATGTAAGATAATGAACTCAGTCTTAACATGTGTGACTTTTTTATATCAAAGAACACCAGAAAAGGCATTTGTCCATGACATCTGATGAGAAGCAATCATACAATCTCTTCCTAAGGGTGACAAAGTAAATTGTATTATTAATTATAGACCTATCAATTTCACCTGTAACTTATGTAAACATTTTAAAACTGATGTTGCCAATTTCAGCATTAACCAATATGTTTATTACCATGTTAGATAAATTTATTATATTTTTGTTTACTGGGAAACTTCGACTGGACAGTGCCCTTTGCCAATGGAGGCCCTGGGAGAAAACCTCTATGATACAAACATCATGGACATCATTTGCATTGTTTCATCATTTACAGTTCAGTTTCATTCATCAGCAACAGTTCCATTCAGACATCATTGACTTCAGTTACATCATTTACAGACAGTTTCCATTAAAAATAGCAGTTGCATAGGTTGTATATGTACATTTTTCTAAGATAAAGAATTAGAGCAGACCAAACAAAGGAAGGAGGAGAGGAGGCACAAGTAAGTCAAACGAGATAAGAAAATAGAGGAGAGTACAGCTGTGACAATACTGCATTAAGTGTTGTCCAGCAGAGGGTTATGGCACAAATTCATATAACTGTATCAGTGCCACTTTAATCAGGGGTCATGCAGGTGCAGAGCCAGCTATCTAAAGCTGTTGCTTCAGCTGGCATTTAAAGCCTGAAAGGGTTGTAGCCTGTTCTTAAGTGCAGCGGGATGGTATTCCAGCTGTTAGCAATGCAGTGTGAATACAGGGAGTATCCAGCATTATTGTTAGGTTTAGTTATAAAGCAGTTCATTATCATTGAGACAGGATATACAAGGCTATCTGCAGCGAGTCTGAGGAATTCAGATGGAAGTTAGTCAGGGTCAGTGGTTGTTGTCTTCGGGTACATAAGTAATTTTGAATTGTAGATGTTGGCACTGGAGTGAATGTGAAGGTTTTTTATGGCTTCAGTCTTTGGAGTGAGATGGCTGGATTTATAGTAGCCTTGTTTTGTAGGAGAGAAGAAAATTAATGTATTTATAAAATGTGAGTTAAACTGTGAAGCTTTGGGAGTTATTGGTTGGGGATGGTTGGGTTGCACTGATTTTCCAGGCCTGAGCAATGTATTTATTGATTTCCAGAAGTTTTTTTTTTTTTGGGTGGGGGTTGTTTGACAAATTTTTATGCTAATCTTTTGAAATTTTATGGAACTGTCAATGCAGCTCTTGACAAATGCATACATACATACATGCATATATATATAATTCTGTTATGAGTGATAGAGCATACTTAATGTCGAATGTAAAATAGCAGCATTAAGAAATTTGAAACCACAAAATATCAAATTACCTAAATATCAAAACCTCAAAATATTGAGAAAGGAAAACTGTTTCTTTTTCCAGTCTTCACAATAACACCCACCCATCCACACACCCCTCCCTATAACACTAGCCTCAAATTTGTCTGAATTATGCTAGAGTTACAGGAAGTTTTTTTTTTTTTTCAAAGGTAAGGTGCAGGGTTAGGTTTAGAGGAAGGGACAGGGTTAGGGATAGCACCCACTAATAAGGTGGGCAGAGGGCTCAAAACCTGATGTATTACAGAATATGGCCATCATTTCTTAATTTGGGCTTCAACAAATAAGAAAGCTAGAACAAGTCCAGATACATTATATTAAAAGAGTTTTCTGGTTGCTATGACATTGTGTGTTCAGAAAGATTAAATAAATTAAAATTGTACACAATTACATAGAAACTGTTTTGTGGAGACATGATTATGGCCTTCAGATATTTAAATAATGACTTATTAGCCAGCAACTTGGATTTTATCTTCTTAAGTAACCCATATTCAACTCAAAATAGCAACTTGTTGGTGGATATTCAAGCAATGAAATGCAAACCTTAAAATAACTTGAGATATTTCAACATTAAAAGAACTAGTTAGCGAACTCACTTCCTTTGAGCCTAAAAAAATTTAACGCAATTAATAACTTTAAGAGTATTCTTGATAAATGTGCTGGAGAGAGAGTTTATGATCCTCTGTACAACAGGATGCAAACACCATGTAGAGCTTTTGGATCTTGCGCCTGCTAGTACAAGCGCACTGAAACATACTTTTCTCTGATGCTGTGGATGGTGATAGGAAGTCTCATTTTATTTTTCCTGTCTTTTTGTTTGCTTTGGATCATGAATTAAAGGTTCTACTTTGAATCAGGCCACCTACCTGGTTAATAAATAGGTAGACAGATGAGTCATAGGTAAATGGGCAGACAGACTGATACATCAGATATAGGTAGATAGATAAAACAATAGCTAGATAGATAGACAGATAGATTCACAGGTTCATAGGTTAATACTAGGCTAACTGCCCTTGTGGGCCATTTTAAGCCTAGCCAGTTATCCCAGGCGAGAATCAAACCTTCTACCTTGTGTCTGTAAAATAAACATCTTAACCATTATGCTAGCCCCTAACCTCTCAGCCATCAGTCTACTGGCCTGGAACAGGAAAGAAGCCAGGCCATTGGTCCAATGACAGAAGAAGGACAAAGCACAGCAGAGTATATCACCTCTCATGGACTGTTTTACTACGTGTTCACATTATACCAGACTGCAAAACAGGCTGGATAAGATGACTGATGCTTCAAATTGCAGCGGAGTGGAATCATAGAAAACAGGTCTAGTGCAACATAAAACATGTCCTGGCATAACCAAATGCCCCACACTGTTTTAAGGCACAGTAATGATAAAAAAGAAAGTATCTTATTTCTCTGTCTTATACAATGAACTAATTTCCCATGGAAGATATACGTGCTTGCTGGACTGCTCATATGAGGTCTGGAAACATCCTCATCTTGAATGGTCATGAATGAGCAATGACACGGCACAGAACATAAATGGTGAAACCTTTCATCAAACTCAGGAAACCCACACAGCCTTCCTGAAGACACTGGAGAGTATGAATGTCTCTCCAAACACCATCATATTGGGTGACTTCAACTACCCAAACATAGACTGGGAACATTACTCAAGCCCCAACACCCTAGCCCAAAGGTTCCTGGAGTTCATAAACTCAAATGCTATGGAACAACTAGTCACCATTCCCACAAGAGGAGAAAATATACTAGACCTGATCATCACAAACATGGGGACAAAATGCTCCACACCGGAAGTATATCCCTCATTGGTGAGATCAGACCATAAATTAATCTCACTGGAAATCCACATCCGCCCCCAACCCCAGCAAAAAAGACCACAGTGAAGAACTTCTCAAAAGCAAACTTCACACTTCTTAAGACTGGAGTGGTATCCTTCAAGGCCCCCGAGCCAGTGGAAACCACAACCCACGCTGCTGAAACCCTTACAAATGCCTTCTACGAGCACCTCCAGGAATGTATGGATCAAGCAATCCCTAATAAAATCAAGACCCTTTCCACCAAAGGCAGGCGCCCGGTCTGGTGGACCCCAGCCATAAACAAACTCTACAACAAAAGGAGAAAGCTACTACATGACAGAGCAAAATCCCTAAAAGGGAAGGCATCTCTGATCACTACTAGCAAAAAACTACGATCACTCATAAAATCATCCAAGGCCAACTTTGAGAGAAAAATCGCTAATGACACAAAAGACAATCATAAGGCCTTCTTTAGCTATGTTAGAAACCTGGGTGGAAACTCCCAGATATGCTCAGAATTAGTCCAAAATGATACAAAAATCACTGAACCCACAGACATTACCAACATACTGGCAGACAGGTTCAGTGCAAATTTCTCCCCTCCCCTCCCCCAAAAGGAGAAATATCTATCCCACCAGAGTCTAGCCTCCCAAACATCTCAGATGCCCAGGTGACAGCTGCTCTCTCTAAAGCAAAAACACAGCATCAATGGGACGGACGGTGTCCCCGGCTGTGTGCTACACGAACTCAATGAGGAACTAAACCCACACATAAGGCTGCTGTTTAATCTTAGCCTTACTACAGGATACGTGCCAAAGAATGGCGTGCGGCAACTGTGGTCCCACTCCACAAAGGCGGTGCTTCACGGACCCTGGAAATTACCGCCCATAAGGTTGACGAGCCTTGTCTGCAAAGCTATGGAGAGGATCATAATGGAACTCATAAATAAAGACATTGGGGACCTACAGATACTGGATCCTACCCAATTTGGCTTTGTCAAGGGCAGATCCCGCCTCTTGAACTTGGTGACTTTTTGAAACAGTCACTAAGGCTATTGATGAGGGTAAGGCAGTTCACACAGCCTACCTTGACCTAGCAAGCGTTTGACACAATACCCCACTCGGGCATCATAGAAAAGCTCACCAGCTTAGATGTAAACCCATATGTCACAAGATGGGTTGCAAACTGGCTCAAGGACAGAACCCACAGGGTTAGAGTTGCTGGTGTCATGTCAGACTCTAAGCCGGTCACGGCGGTGTCCCACAGGGCTCAGTCCTGGGCCCCTCTTGTTCGGCATTTATTTTTCTGAAGTGCAGGCAAACATTGGAGGATTGTGGCTGACAAAATTTGCAGATGACTGCAAACTGGGCACCATAATTGACACTCCATCAGACACAGACATCCTCCAGAGAGGTCTCATAGAAATGGATAACTGGTGCCAGAGCCATGGCCTTAAGCTAAATGCCAAAAAATGTATAGTCATACCCTTTGGGAAAAACAAGGTATTACCACATAGGTGGTAATCCATTAAACACGGAAGACGTTATCAGGGACCTGGGGACCCAAGTTGACAGTAACCTCTCTTTTGACACTCACATTGCCAAAGTGGTTAGGAAGACCTTCTACATTGCCCACCTGATCATGAAGGGATTCACATCCAGATCAGGAGAGGTCATTGTACCCTGTACTCTTCACTTATCAGACCAATGATTGAGTACAACGCCCCATTCGGAATGTACCTTACCCGACACCTGCAGCAGTTGGAAAGACCCCAAAAGTTCCTCACCAAAAGGATAAAGGGGCTCAAACATATGTCATACGTTGCCCGACTGAAGAAACTCCAGCTCTATTCAGTCGAATACCGTCTGCTCAGAGGTGATCTGTGCCTGACATACAAGGCCATGTCCAACCCGGAATTAATGGACATGCTCCACCTCAAAAATCCAAATCCACCAGAGCCACGAGCAAGAGACTTAAACCTCAACACTGATATAAATAGGACGTGCTGGAGGGACAGATTCATCACCCAGAGGCTCCCTACACTATGGAACAGAATCCCAGTCCATGTGAGGCAGAGCCTCACTGACTCTGTTCAAGAGAAATCTTGACGAGTGGATGGGAGATCGTAGGTTTATCCCGGGAATCATCTCTGTGTCACTGCTGGACAGAGGCACAGCAAACTAATGGGTATAGTATTCTCATCCTAAGGGGTGGTGAAAGCCACACACACTCTGCCTAGGCTTATAAATGCCCTAGGGCAGATAGCCTAGTATGAACCTATGAACCTATGAACCTATGAACCTATAAAGAACTCAGTCTTAACATGTCTGACTTTTTTATATCAAAGAACACCAGAAAAGGCATTTGTCCATGACATCTGATGAGAAGCAATCATAAAATCTCTTCCTAAGGGTTTCAAAGTAAATTGTATTATTAATTATAGACCTATCAGTTTCACCTGTAACTTATGTAAACATTTTAAAACTGATGTTGCCAATTTCAGCATTAACCAATATGTTTATTACCATGTTAGATAAATGTATTTATTATATTTTTGTTTACTGGGAAAGTTCGACTGGACAGTGCCCTTTGCCAATGGAGGCCCTGGGAGAAAACCTCTATGATACAAACATCATGGACATCATTTGCATTATTTCATCATTTACAGTCAGTTTCATTCATCAGCAGCAGTTCCATTCAGACATCATTGACTTCAGTTACATCATTTACAGACAGTTTCCATTAAAAATAGCAGTTGCATAGGTTGTATATGTACATTTTTTCTAAGATAAAGAGTTAGAGCAGACCAAACAAAGGAAGGAGGAGAAGAGGCACAAGTAAGTCAAACGAGATAAGAAAATAGAGGAGAGTACAGCTGTGATAATACTGCATTAAGTGTTGTCCAGCAGAGGGTTATGGCACAAATTCATATAACTGTATCAGTGCCACTTTAATCAGGGGTCATGCAGCTGCAGAGCCAGCTATCTATCAGCTGTTGCTTCAGCTGGCATTTAAAGCCTGAAAGGGTTGCAGCCTGTGCAGCGGGATGGTATTCCAGCTGTTAGCAATGCAGTGTGAATACAGGGAGTATCCAGCATTATTGTTAGGTTTAGTTATAAAGCAGTTCATTATCATTGAGACAGGATATACAAGGCTATCTGCAGCGAGTCTGAGGAATTCAGATGGAAGTTAGTCAGGGT
>NC_056735.1:403755393-403977893 GCF_019279795.1 Protopterus annectens | reverse complement strand
GGCACCAGAACCACAGGGTGAGGGGGGAGGCAAGTGCCCCCCCACACACACACACTTTTACAGCTGCAGGTTGACCAGGTGGCTTCAACAATTAAAAAAAATAAATAAATAAAAAAATAAAAACTTTTTCACTCCATGGTGCAAGTATCTTCTCCTTTAAGGAGGACTATGCATGTGTCACATCCATTGAGGATCTAAATATACATTCCATAGTCGTGAGTGGAATTTAAGCTAGCTGTTGTGTTGAGAAAAGGTAAAAACGTGTGTGCGTGTGGCCACTCGGTTGAGAAAGAAAGCGTGTGTGTGTCTGTGTGTAATTTTATACTGTTTGTTTCTGTATGAGAGAGAAAATGTGTGTGTGTGTGTGTGTGTGTGTGTGTGTGTGTGTGTGTGTGTGTGTGTGTGTGTGTGTGTGTGTGTGTGAAATACATTTATTTCTTAAAATAATTGCTTCTAGCCTAATGACATGGTGCAACATGTTTGCCTAGTACCACCGCACTCCATACCTCACTTTTTTTTACTGCAGTTCTTTTTTAATGTTGACACTTCTTTTGCACTGCTTTTTTTTTTTCTTTTTACTGTTGTATGTTTGATATTGCACCATATATCCTCATAGCTATATTCCAAAGTATTACATGGGAAAATGGGCTTTTAGACGTATCTCACATATTCTGTTACCAAAAAAAAAAAAAACAGCTGTAAATAACAAAACAAATGAGTACTAGAACAGTGCATTGACATGTTGTTTTGTAAATTGTTCTATTGTCTTTAAGACTGTTGTAAAGTATACAGAAAATGCAGACCACTGTCACACTGTACCCTACTGTCCAGGAAAAAAAACATCCAATTCCAGTTATTACTACTCAGTCCACAGCTGCCTACCCGCTCCCTCACTCTCTCCATTCAGTTAACTTCTTCCGAACTTTCTTTTCTCAGTGATTTATCCCTAGTATTTCACCAGGTTTGGTCTTCTCCCACTTGATTCCCTCATTTGTTCTCTGTCCTTACCTTTGCCTGGTGCCCCCCTTTGAGTGCTCTCTATTACTCTTTCTCTGGATTTACCCCTTGACACTTCCACTCCTTCTTATGCTACCCTCCTGTGACATACTCCCTAAGTACGTTGCTTGGCATCCTTATGTTTCCATGTTGCTGCCTCTGACTTACCCTTGTCATGTATTTCCTTGTGTTTCTTTTCTGTATGGCTTTGCAGCCATCCTAGATAAGATTAATCTTTTCTTCATTGAGACATCCTCTTACACCTGTAGCTATCAAAATAAACAACTCTTCCAGTAACTCGGTTATTTTCTGGAATATTCCTTCTCATTTTTTTATTGTATTCCTCTCTCTTTTTCTCAAATCCAAATTCCCAGAATATGCGCAGCATGCCTTTTCACTTGTCCACACTTCCAACATTCAGTATTTATTATTTTCCCTTTTTTGTGGAGGTAGGCAGATGTATTATATCACCTGTCCAGGTTCCAGTGTGTGCATATGTAGGTATGTGTGGCTTTCGGCTTTTCCCGGTTAGGGGTCGCCACAGCAGAACTCCGGTCCACTAATGATTGGTAGTTGATTTTTACGTGCTGAGTTACCAGCCCTGATGCACAACCTTCAACAAAGGTACACCCATTAATGCATGTCTCCACGCAGAAGACACTCTAGCTGAGAATCGAACCGAACAGCGTCTTACTGTGAGGCGACAACGCTACCGCAGCATTGAATTTAAATTAACTGTTCTGTTTGTATGACAGACAGAGTGAGTGTGTGTTACTGTGTGAGCAAGTAGGTGCCTGTATGAAATTTAAACTAGCTATTCATTACTCTGTGAAAGGGAAGGTGTATATTTCTTGCTTTGTAAGAGAGTAGGTGTGGTATGTCTGTGTTGCTGTGTGAGAGTGCAGGTGTGTTTATGTGTGCGCTACTGTGTGAGAACAGAGAGAAGGTAGATGTGTGTGTATAAGTAAAAAAAGTAGTTCTGTTCATTTTTCTATGAGAGAGAAAGCATATGTGTGTGTGTTGTGTGAGAGAGCAGGAGTGTCTAGAATTTAAAATAGCCGTTAGCTGCTGTATGAAAGAGAAAATGTGTATGTTGTTCTATGAGAGAGTAGGTGCGTGTGTGTGTGTGTGTGTGTGTGTGTGTGTGTGTGTGTGTGTGTGTGTGTGTGTGTGTGTGTGTGTGTGTGTGTGTGTGTGTGTGTGTGCGTGTGTGTGTGTGTGTGTGTGTGTGTGTGTGTGTGTGTGTGTGTGTGTGTGTGTGTGTGTGTGTGTGTGTGTGTGTGTGTGTGTGTACATATCTCTCGGCTGGCCAGATTTAGCTGCATAGTTTTGGTCTGTTTCTCATAACATTTGGGGTTTTCTGGCAAATCAGGAAAGAGTCACTAAATGATGACATGTATGAGTTTTAGACTTCATATCCTTCAGAAAATACATTCTAACACAAATCATGTTATTCTAGCAAATGTCTAAGTTAAAATGAGCAATATTTAAAATCTGTCTATTTTGGCCATTGTATCCACATTATTTCAGACTTTGTTCAGATTTCTTGTACTAAGAGGTTGACAGGTAGGCGTACCTCTCAATTGTTAAGAATTTTTCAAAATGTCCTGATTTTTGCCTCATATTTTTGGCTTATTCCACAACATTTGTGGTTTTCTGGCAAATCACTAAGGATTAAAATAACAATATAATGTGATACTTTTGAGTTTCAGACTTCATTTTCTTCAGAAAATGCATGCTAAGACCAGTGCTGTGATTCTAGCGACTTTGTCTATAAGAACAACATTTAAAATCTGTCACTATTTTTGGACCATTGCCCCCCCCCCCCCCCCATTATTTTAGTTTTTTTCCAGGTTTCTTATACTAAAAGGTTGAGAAGTATGGAGGTATGGTAGGTAATGCCCTAGTTAGGGGTAGAGGACAGGTTAGTCAATTAACGTAATCAGGCTTGACCCTGTAACTTGGTTACAGGAGACAAGAGCCTGAATCCTCTACACAAACGACCATACTACTGATGGAAATGAGTATGAGTTTCAGTACATTTTCAGGGAATTGAGTTTCAGTGCATTTTAAGGGAATATGAGTTTCAGTTCATTTTCACGGAATTGTGAGCTTCAAGGGAAGAAAGTTTGCTGTTGCTCATGCTAAGTCTGTTTTCAATGTGTAACTGTTTTGTTTATCAAATGGGAGTCCCTTTTTGTGTTGTAGAATTTGAAATGAGTGTTAATAGCATAATTGCCTTTGGTGCAGAAGGCTGTGTATTCTACTCCCACACCATGTAGATGGGGTGCTGATATTGCAGTGCCCTTTTGATTGCTGATTATTTTCTGCATTTTAAATGGGATAGGGGTTCTGCACTCCTGAGTGTGTCCTCCTTTGTATGAGATGCCTACTAACTATGAACTTGTTGTTGATTTGTTAGTCATTTCCTATTGCAATATTACCAGCTTACCATTTTTGTTATGTAAAAAATAGGCAATTAATTCTTCAAGGGCAGCAGGCACTGAATTTGTAGATGAAACATTGAAATGTAAAGTTTTTTGCCAGTAGCAACCTCTTCATTTGTTATAGATCTCTTTAATGTGGAATTATTTGGATGACTTTTACTTCTGCAGAGATTGTACTTATTGAGTGATATTAGTGGATTGTAATGACAGAAGCTGAGTGGCCTTTTACAGTTTGAATTTTCTGAAATGGATATTTTTATCGTAAATGGTTCATACACTTTGTTTCATTGCTTATTAAAAGAATGTTTAAAACTACAAACTTACAACACATTCTAACAAGTGGTGCTGTATTATACAAGGAATATAATTTAAAGCAATCAGGAAGGTAAATCAAAGAACACATACATATATGCATGGCCCTAAAAATGAGTGCAAGGAGTCTATGGTTTGAAAACATGTGCCCAGTGTCATAAGATAGTCTTTCTATTTTGTGCAGCTTATGAACAAAAGGATTGCGACTAGATCTAGAGATATTATTGTCCCCTTTTATAAAGCCCTCATTAGGTCAATCGTTTTGTATAAAGCCCACTTTGGAATATCTACCCAAGCACATGCAACAACTGGAATGCCCACAGAGATACCTTACTGAAAAGATACAAGTCCTAAACAATAGGTTTTGCTTGGACCATGTCAAAGCCTTTTCACTATACTCGGTATCCTACAGACTGCTAAGAGGTGACCTGTGTCTGGCATACAAAGCATCCTCCAACCCAATACTGATGGACCTACTGAACATCAGCAAGTCAAATGGCATCAGAAATGCTCAGTCCAGGTATCTAAACTGAATGGTGTAGAGATAAGAATATATATCACAGAATATACCACTGTTCCAGAGCAGATTCTCCATTTAAGTAAAAGAAAGCTCATCCCTGTCCATATTCAAATGCAACTTGGGTCTAAGGATGGGTAATAGAAAATGTACTCCAGAATTGCCCCTCATGCCACTAATGGATAGAAGCAGTTCCTAAATTCTGCATCCCTTATGTAGGTCCCCTCAAATTATATATGGTATGATCAGTTATTCTCACTAGGCTAATATATAATTATCAGCCATGGGATGAGGAAGACCAGTCAGGAAATCTTAATTCAAGCACCAGAAGGGAAATGGGCTAAGCTTAAAATATCTTCCAAGTGAACTTATGTTGAGATAGTAAATAGTTTTAAAAAATTGCCATTTTTACATCACTAAGTACCCCTCTCACCCTCCACCCACCCCAGCCTTCAACAGCTTTCAACACCTCTGCTCTAGCTACTTGTCCCAAAGGCATTGCGTCCCAGATGATGGTGCCGCTATTTAGAGCTAATGAATCACATCCTTGGTGTTTGAACTTTGGTGATTCATCACTTGAGCAATAGTGACTTTTACAGCAGCTGTTCCATTGATTCACATTACGTGGGTGAAGCTTGATGTCTGCTCTGTGATTTTATGAGAGCTACCACCCAACATGGATACAAGATGTAGCAGTACTTATCCCCTTGGAATAAATGATTTATGACACTTTGCATAGCTTGACTTTACCTTTTTATGCTCTGCCATAACTGAATAATATAATTATATAGCCTTATTTTGCACTACATACATAAAAAGCATTAAGTGCTAATACTAGCTTTTGATAAACATAATCGAAGAATAGCATGAAGAATATGACAAAAAAATTCAAACTTGTCAGAAGTGAGTTATAGCTGATTTTGAACACTTAAGTTAAGAAATATTTGCAATATTATCTGTTGATTAAAAGTAACATTATCTTTTAATGGAGAGCTAAAACTGACAGAAAAGCCTAGTAATGTGATTCATCTTTAGTAATGTTAATTGTTACTTATTACTTCACTAGTGATTATAAGTTATTCCAAACAAGCCATTGTTTTCACAAGCTTGATAACGAGATATGTTTATCGTAAAGCTGTATTACTGCCTCTCCTCACTTTTAAGCCTCCTAGAATCTCAACAAATACCTTTTATAAGTGTAAAAATCTGAATATCATAAGAGGGCAGAGCACAAATCAGGGACCAGCTATAGGCAACTAGTGCGGTTTACCATGATCAGACAAGTACAATCTCTGCTAGGGTACCACATGGCCAGCTTGGGGCAAAATGTCACAATCTGAGAATACCATCTGGCATAAGAAATTTTTTTAGGTCCTCCATGACGCTTCCAGAGTGCAATATAATGATTCCCAACTACTAATTTCCTGTTACTGTAAGCACTCCTGCTTTGTGTAATAGGTTCGTAGGTTCAGAGGTAAGTACTAGGCTAGCTGCCCTCGGGGGCCATTTTGAGCCTAGCCAGTTTCCCTTTTTGTTCAAATGAATGTATCTCATTTGGTTATAGATTGACCTTACTCATCCCATGGTCAATAATTATATATTACCCCTAATGAGAATAAGTAGGCTCATACCACAGATAATTTGAGAGTGTCCATGATGAGATAAAGCATTTAGGAGCTGTCTCTGTCAATTAGTAGCACAGGGAGTAGTCCAGGGGTAAATGTTCTGTTTCCCATCCATAACTTTGTATCCTTTTGCAGAAGAGTAGCTGGTTCGACCAGTGCCCTATTCCAGCACACCTCTCAACTGTCCCTGATTTTCAGGGATGTCCCTGATTTTGACACAACTTTTAGTTCTGTCCCTCTTAATCCCTCCTAAAACTGGTGACTTTTTGAGACATGATGGTGAGTTGCACTTAATAAATAATGACAATAATTACAGTTACAGACTTCTTTTACTTTAGAAAATGTATATTAGTTTGCATTTTCTTATTCTGTTAACATCTCAAGTTAACAGCACTGATATTTTAAAAATTGTCCCTGATTATTTCTGGATTTGTCCCTGATTCTGTTGAGATTTGTCCCTATTTAGTTGAGGGCTATTGTCACACCTCCCTCCTTCCTTCAAGTGAAGAGCAACAATATTAATAATAATAATCTGATTGATACATTCTAAGCAATCAGCTTATTACAGTTAAATCTGCACCACCACCAACTCCCTCCCCCAGCTCTCCCATTCAACAGCAAAAAAAGGACAGTCTTTCTACTGGCACACCAACCAGGTGGCCTAATGAATGAAACACACCCCTTCTTCCTGCACCAGTCATTCAGGTCCTATTTATGTGCCCTACCCCCAATCCTCACTCAACATATTTATTTTTAAACTGTAGCAAACTGCTTACTACAAATGTAGCAAACAGTTGTGACAGTTTATACCCTGCCTGCACAGAGTGCTACGGTGCTAATGTTTTAATTAAAAATATCTTTATTTAAAACTGTAGCAATCTGCTTACTCCAAGTGCAGCAAACAGTTTATATAGTTTATACCATGCCTGCATGGAGTGCTACAGTGCTCAGGTTTTAGTTAAAACAATTTTTTTTTTCTTTTAAACTGCAGCAAACTGCTTGCTACAATCTAGCAGGTAGTTGCTACAGTTTAAACCACACACACACACAGTGCTCATGTTTGACCAAAAATACAATACCCGCTTTTGTAAGCTGGTATAGCATTAATGAAAGATCGGGATTGGCTGGACAGACCCCCTAACACTTTGCAGCCAAGGTAGTTCCCCCTTGCCCTACATTAGCTATGCTACTGACTTTTAGTAAGGTATCTCTGTGGGTGTTCCAGTTGTTGCATGTGTCTGGACAGATATATATCATAGTGGGCATTATAGTCAATGATTAGCCTAATGAGGGATGAGTAAAGAGGGACAATAACATCCATAGATTTAGATACAATCCCTTTGTTTATAAGCTGTGCAATATAGAAGGACTTTCTTACTCCAGTGCTAGCCAAAAGATAGGTCACTGCCCACATAAGTTCGCACATCCCAAACAACTTGGTCAAGTCTTAGGGTCGATTGTCAATGTGGTAATTCCCTGGGGTAGATGACTTCCCAAAGGATACAATAATGCATGAAAATAATAATAAAACAGATAAAACAAATAAAATAGGCTGCTGGCAGTTTTGTAAGCTGCAGGAATCACTATATCTTTGATCCTTTTCATACTAAGCTTAATACCTGTGGGATTCACTGCTTTCTCATCTTCAGGAAATTGCCACCATCAGTGATTTTAAAGGGTTCCTTAATGCCATTTTTGTTTATGCCCTAGCTAAGGAGACCAACTGCTGGAATCTTCTTGTGTTGTATACTATCCAGTAGATGACATAAACTTATTCCTGAAAGAGTCGATCAACAGCTTCCCTACCACTGATCAATGGCCAGTTGATCAGGTGCTAATTACCTGATTGCATTTGCTTGAATTTACATTTGTTCATACTTCATGTTGTTATAGTGTAGGTACTGGAATATTGTTGTTTGTGTGAAACCATTGTGCGCTGCACTAGGGAATATTCTCTTTTCCCACTGCTGAACACTCATAGAATTAGTATATATATAAGCAAGGGGGTGAAGTCCCCCAGTTTGATGTTCCCTGCAATAATGATGCATTCAACTGGTATGGTATCAGTTTAGGTAAGTTTTGTTCTCAATCAGTAGCCTATCAGTTTGCAATCTGTCATAGGTTCCTAGGTTCACAGGTGGTTACTAGGCTAATGGCCCTAGGTCCTTTACAAGCCTAGCCGTGTAAAAACCCAAGTGCCCTTACTGACCATATTTAGATGGTCATGTTTAGGAGTGATTTTGTGATCAGCACTGTCTGCCCTTGTCCATGAAGACACAGGTGCCACTCTCGGGATGAATTTACAGTCATCCATCGAGTTGTCAAGGTTGCACTTGAATAGGGTCATTTGAGGAGCTTTGCTTCACATGGAGTGAGAGCTTATTCCACAGGGGTGGTAATCACTGGGAGATATTTCTGTCTCTCCAGCATATTCTGCTTATTTCACAGGTTAGGTTGGTTGAGATTCCTGGGTCGAGTTATTCTTGTCCTATTTGATTTGCGGATGTGCAGCAATTCCATTAGGGAAGGGTCCAAGACTGCTGTATAGGCCGGGCACAGAACGTCTCTCAGCAGCTTGTATGATACAGAATTCAGTCTTTTCATTTAGGTCATGTTTTGGATGCCCTGGATTCTCTTGGTAAGAAATCTCTGTGGTCTCTCTAGTTGCTGCATGTGTCTGATTAGGTGCATACAGAAGGGAGCACTATACTAAATTAGTGGTCTGATAAGGGTCGAGTACAGTGGAGCTATAACCTCCCTAATCTTGGATGCGATGCCCTTATTTATGAGATGCACAGTGTAGAATGCTTTTCTTACCACTACAGACACATGGTGATCAAAGATTAGATTGCTATCAACCTGTGTTCCCAAGTCTCACACCACTGAGTTTGAGATTAGAGGGGGGGGCTATCTATATCATAATTAGCAGGGGCTACTTCTTTGCCAAAGGGGATAATGAGACATTTTTTTGCATTAAGTTTTAGTCGTGTTTGCCACCAATCATTTGTCTTCATCAGCCCTTTCTGTAATATGTTAACATCATTGGGGGACTCTGATTGCACCCAGTTTACAGTCATCTGCAAACTTAGTAAGCCACAAGCCATCTATGTCACCTGGACTTCAGACAAATAGATTCCAAACAGTAGAGGGCCCAGCACAGACCCTTGCTGTACCCCACTGGTAACTGGTCTACTGGTGGAGGTGAATTCCCCTACCTTGACAATGTGCATTTTGTCAGTGAGTCAGTTGGCTACCCATCTAGTAATGTACAGATTAATCCCCAGATGGGAGAGTTTTTCTCTGATACCTGAATGGGGAATTGTGTCAAAAGCCTTGGCTAAACCAAGATATGCAGTATGTACTGTTTTGCCCTCATCCAGGGCTTTGGTGACATTTTCAAAGAAGTTCACCAGGTTTAATAAGCAAAATCTACCCTTGGCAAAGCCAAACTGGGTCAGGTCAAGAGTTTGAGGGTTGCCTATGTCCTTATGGATAAGTTCCATGATGATTCTTTCTATGGTCTTGCAGATAAGGCTGGTTAGGCTTATAGGTTCATAGGTTCATAGGTTCATACTAGGCTATCTGCCCGAGGGCATTTATAAGCCTAGCCCATAGTTTTGTGGCTTACGCCACCCCTTTAGTTTGGAGAAACTATGCCCATTATTTTGCTGTGCCTCTGTCGAGCAGTGACACTGAGGTAACCCCTGGGGTGTATCTGCGATCTCCCATCCATTGGTCAAGATTCCTCTTGAACAAGGCCAGCGAGGTGCTCTGCCTCACATAAACCGGGATTTTGTTCCACAGCATAGGGAGTCTTTGGGTGATGAATCTATCCCTCCAGCACGTCCTATTAATAACCGTGTCGAGGTTTAAGTCTCCGCCTTGTGGCTCTGAGGGATCTAGATTTTTGAGATGAAGCATGTTCATCAAATCTGGGTTTGACATGGCCTTGTATGTCAGGCATAGGTCACCTCTGAGCAAGCGGTAAGCAACTGAATATAACTGGAGTTCTTTCAGTCGGGCAGCATAAGACAGATTTTTGAGACCCTTTATCCTTTTGGTGAGGAACTTTTGTGGCCTCTCCAGCTGCTGCAAGTGTCGGGTCAGATACATTCCGAATGGGGCATTGTACTCGATCATTGGTCTGATGAGTGATGAGTATAGGGAGACTATGACTTCCCTTGATCTAGATGTGAATCCCTTCATGATAAAGTGGGCAATGTAGAAGGTCTTCCTAACTACTTTAGCAATATGAGTGTCGAATGAAAGGCTACTGTCAACCTGGGTTCCCAGGTCCCTAATAACTTCTTCTGTGTTCAGGGGATTGCCACCTATATGGTAGCTAGGGGTAACCTTATTTTTCCCGAAGGGTATGACTATGCATTTCTTGGCATTTAACTTTAGGCCATGGCTCTGGCACCAGTTATCCGTTTCTGTGAGACCCTTCTGAAGGATATCTGTGTCGGATGTGTTTTCGACTACGGTGCCCAGTTTGCAGTCATCTGCAAACTTTGTCAGCCATAACCCTCCTGTGTTTGCTTGTACTTCAGAAAAGTAGATGCCAAACAAGAGTGGGCCCAGGACTGAGCCCTGTGGGACACCACTTGTCACAGGCTTTGAGTCTGACATGGCGCCAGCAACTCTGACCCTGTGGGTTCTGTCACTCAGCCAGTTTACAACCCATCTTGTAATGTATGGGTTTACATTTAAGTTGATGAGTTTTTCAATGATACCTGAGTGAGGTATTGTATCAAAAGCCTTCGCCAGGTCTAGGTAGGCTGTATGGACTGCCTTTCCCTCGTCAATGGCCTTGGTGACTGTTTCGAAAAAGTCAACCAAGTTTAAAAGGCATGCTCTGCCTTTGACAAAGCCAAACTGGGTTTGATCCAAAGTCTGCAAGTTCCCTATGTCTTTATTTATGAGATCCATTATGATCCTCTCCATGGCTTTGCAGATAAGGCTTGTCAAGCTAATGGGACGGTAATTTCCAGGGTCGGAGGAGGCACCGCCTTTGTGGAGTGGGACCACAGTCGCTGTGCGCCACTCCCTGGGTACGTATCCGGAGGTGAGACTAAGATTAAACAGCTGTCCTAACTGTGGGTTTAATTCCTTGTTGAGTTCATGGAGCACACAGCCGGGGACACCATCAGGTCCCATGGATGCTGTGTTCTTTGCCTTGGAGAGAGCAGTTCTCACCTGGGTGTTAGAGATATTTGGGGGGCTACAATGGGTGGATAGTTCCCAGGGTCAGTTGATGGACCCCTTTGTGCAAGAGGATTGCTGTTGCTCTTCTCCACTCTGCTGTGATAAAGCCAGTTCTCAGGCTATAGTTAAAGAGAGTGCTGAGTGTTTCTGCTAGACCTTGTTTTAGATTGTTTAGTAAGCAGCCTGAGATGTTATCTGGTCCCATAGAGACTGTGTTTTTGGCATTAGAGAGTGCTTGTATGACCTGTTCTTGGGAGATTTTTGGTAGAGGACTAGTATTGAGAATGCTTCGGGGTATGTCAGGTGGGGACGGGAGGATGAAATCATTGCCAAATCTGTCAGCAAGCAGGTTGTCAATTTCCTCAGGTTAACTGTGAGTGGCACCATACACTACAGATTCAGCACACAGCTGGGCATACCCTCTTAGGTTTCGGATGTAGCTAAAGAATGCCTTATAATTGTTTTCAGCTAGGGATGCTAATTTAGACTCATAGCTAGCCTTAGAGGACTTAAGATATCCTTTTTGTTTGTTCAAGCTGTGGAGGGTATTCCTCTGTTGAGTTAGTTCACTCCTGTTCTTATATATCAGTTTCTTTCTTTTGTTGTATAAATTATTTATACTTACAGTTTACTAGGGTGGCTTGTTTTTTCAGGAAGACCTTATCTTGTTCCTGTTAGGTACAGCCAAGGCAATGCTTTTGTTTTAGTGGCTATATAGGGCAATTGTGTATTCCTCTGCATAGTGTTGTCTATGTAGGCAACAGTTTGCTTTACAGAATTTTTTCAGTTTTTTCACTACTGTGCTAGCAGTAGTATGTATGTCAGTAGTGTGTGTGTCAGGTTTGATCTTACTTCAAACAAGACAGAATTTATATTCTGACCTTACCAGGGAAGGCAATACACAAGAGGCAAATTAGTGACCCCCCCATGTTGTGGAGCACTAGGTCCAGGGCATCTGGGCCCCTTGTGGGGGTGCAGACCAACTGTTCTGGGGCATTTGAATAAACAAAGTCCAGAAACCTTGTAGCAATCATGTTTGCTCTCATGTAAGTTGCCCAGTCGATTAAAGGATAGTTGAAATCTCCCATGACCGAGGTATTTGGCTGTATGCTAAGTGACTCTAGTAAGTCCAGGTAGGCAGTGAGCTTCTCCTGGTTCATGGAGAGGAATCTGTAGCTAGTAATGATCTGGAAAGGTATTTTTCTTATAGTTAATTGGACCTGGAGATGCTCAAGAGACTCATACTGTTTTACCAATCTCAAGGTGTATTTGTATTTAATGAAGACGGATACACATCCACCACTGGTTCTTTCATGCTCATTTTGGTGTCTTAACGTGTGAAAGGCATTGTAGCCTTGTACATCTGGGGTGCTTTCAGTGGCCTTGAACCAAGTATCTGTGACTGCACAAATGTCAGCATCTTCCAAGGTGAGAAGTGCTTCTAGGGAGTGCAGTTTACTGTTTAAGCTCCTAGCGTTAAGCAGTATGACCTTTCGTTTGTCTTTAGTGGATTTCTTTACATCAGAAGTTTTGTTGTTTGGACATTGCCTAAAAAAGGCACTATGGGGAAGGCAAGCATCTTTGCCAGTATCCAAAAGCCTTGAGGAAACAAGTGAAGGCCATCTTTGGCAAAGAAGTGTGGACTGTCGACCATGTTTTCCCAGGCAAAAAAATACTGGATCCCCCGGAGTGACACACCAGAAGCTAAGCCAATTATTGAAATCAATCATTTTTTATCTGTATACGTATATATATAAGTATATATGTATATAGAATGTTGCTTAGGACTAGAGACATACCTGCCCGGGACACATAATCTGAGAGTTCACTCATGTCTCTCTTCATTTAGTCCAGAGAGGTATGTCTCAAGTCATTCACACCAACATGTATTATGACAGAGTCATAACAGTAATTGTTGCTGAAAGGCTTGAGTGCATGTGTGATTTGATGGGTCTATATTAGAACATCGAAGCTTCAAAACTTCGAATGCTCTAATATCGACCCCTATTCAGCGAACGCTGAAAATAGCGAAGATACAGAAAACAAAATTTTTTCCTAGGGAAAGAATTCGGTTGTCCATTTCTGTCGCTTCGCTATTTTTAGCACTGTGGTGGAAAGTTACAGGTCGGGTTCAGGTAAGTGTCTGACTGGGCGTGTGTTAGGTGAGTTAGGGTTAGGGCATGGGTTAGGTATGTGTGCGATTGTGTGGACGTGAGGGTTTGAGCGGGTTAGGTGAGTTAGGGTTAGGGCGCAGGTTTGGTGAGTGTACGATAGTGACGGACCTTAGGGTTAGGGTTTGGGTTAAGGTAAGTGGATAGTTAGTGGTGTATGTACAGTTTAGTGTAGGGTTAGATGCAAGATTTTAGGTGTATGTGTGTGGATTTCTGTTTGTTTGGTGTTCTTGTGTTGTGTGTATGTGTTTTGGAACAGCAAATGTTTTCCCTAGGAAAATTAATCGCTCTTCTGCATGTTTGATGTTGTAAGCGTTCGGTGAATAGGGGTCGATATTAGAACATTCAAAGTTTTGAAACTTTGATGTTCTAATATAGACCCATTTTTGATGGATCCTGGCACCTGACAGGCATCTGACCGTGACCTTCTCTTTTTTCACCTGGTTTGGTGGACATCTGTGTGTCTCACTATTAAGTCACCTATAACCAGAACATTTGGTTTTGAGGTGTTTTGCCTTTGTCTTGAATTCTCTTTTGTGAGGGGAAGGTGTGTGTGTTGACAACATATTGTATGTCTTGTTTGTTGTTATGTGAAAGGACTGATTCTAATTTCATGGTGTAGTTACAACTCTCATATACAGCATTTGTTTGCTTTTGGAGCAAATGGTTGTTGGTATACGAGGCAATTTCTACAGTGCCTCATGTCAATCATGTTGACTGGATTAATGGTGGGAAACTCTCCATCCATTATGGCAGGTATATATTGTAGTGACTAGTGGGGATGGGCTAGATGGAACAGGATTTGCTTGTGAGACTAACAAGGGTGGCTATTGTGTGGAAGGCTGAGTGAAAGACTGTGTCAGTGCCTCCAAATGCACAGCTGAGTTGCTTGCTGGGTAACAATAGGCAACTGTGTTGCACACAGAGAGGCTGTGGAGCTAAGGAGTGTTCTCTTGCAGATATCAAAGGAAAATTGTAATTTCTAAGCATTTGCATCTATACATGGCAGCTCTAAACCTCGTTGCATGGTGAGCACCTACGTGCAAATGCAGTGCTTAAATGCAAGTGAAGTTAAACAGTTTTAACACAACTAGCCAATGGGAGAGCCAAAACTGAGCCTTAGTCCAACAATCACCAACTCAGATGGGTCCTGGGATGCACACTTCTGTGAACATTTCCATTACTTGACTGTATCCCTTTGGAGTACAGTGTAAATTATCTAGGTCAGTTGCTGGTGAGCTGTAATAAGATGCAGATGGGCCTTCCTAATGTAAAATGACTGGTTTTAGTGCTCAGTTTATGCCAAACAGCCTAGATTCACCAGATCTGAATCTATCCTATGTATGAAATACAGTAGTACTAGGATTTCAAAATGCAGGGAACAAAATCAGTCAAAGCAGCAGCAACAGCAAAAAATGAAACAATTAAGCAAAGTCCAGTTCAAAAAAGTGCAATGCAAGCTTAAAATATACTTATTTTTTGTTGATCACAATGGCTGCCTTGGATTTAGTTCAGATTCACTCAAGGTCTCTGCTAAGTCATCAAACTGGGAGCATCATTCACCAACTTTATCTCTGATTTATAGTCGATATATATAAATTGGTTAATTGTGTGTGATTTCCTTATTTGGGTTGATAATGCATCTGTGGCTTTTATTAACAATACTTATCAATTCTTCATAGATTCACTCCAGTCAAGTTATTACCACTACATGTTGTTCTAAAAGACATTTGCTTAGCACGACTTTACATCTGAGAGTGTTTACCTTTGATGTAGTAGTAGAATCAGTCATGTGGTCTGATCATTGATCTAGTCACCATCTGGCCAACTCCTGTTTGGAGCTTCTTCCTCTCTTGATTTCATCTAATACGGAAATCTGAAAAATATGACGGGCTGTGAACATTTCCATTACTTGACTGTATCCATTTGGAGTACAGTGTAAATGATCTAGGTCAGTTGCTGGTGAGCTGTAATAATTAATCACTGATGATTTTGATCATTTCTACCAACGTATGTACAGCATATCTTCAATGAGATGTGAGACATCACTTCCACTGGGATGTGTGAACCCTGTTATGTCAGAGGTTGGTGTAATGTTTAAGGTGCTTACCTCACAGACAAGAGGCACATGGTTTTATTCTTACCAAGGGGAATTAGGCTTACAATTGTACTTACTTATGAACCGTATGCCATAAATTTCTTACCATTTATTTGCAACACACTTGCACAAAGAGTTGTGAACATTAGCATGACATAATTTCTCTCCAAATGTGTACATCTTTCCTCCGAGATGTGTAAACCCCTGTATGGTATTATTTATCCACATTATGTACACCGCATCTCTCCTAAAATATGCAAACCCTGGTATGGCATAATTTTCCACACTTATGCACATCCCAGCTCTACTAAGTTGTATGACCCTGGTATGACAGGGAAACTTACAGCCGCAAAAAGAGTGGACAAAGCACAGAATGCAAGAAAAATGCTCACCACTTAGTTTTAAGATTTAAAGTGGATGAATACCGGTCAGTAGTCTCACATAAGAAAGCAATGTTCTTGGAAAGAAATATCTTTGCTTCATAAAATCAACCAACTGTGATGTTCCAAGTGGTCCAGTCCATCTGATGAAGGGTAAAGCTTTTTTATGGTATATGAATGATATAGTGGAATCTAAGACTACAGAGCTCACTTTGCCTAAGTGCATTCACACTGATAAACCAAGCAGAAACTCAGTGAGCAGAGGCATGCTTCCTATTGTGAGACAGCAGCCTACATACCCCATTTTGTCTTAAGTTCATTCACTCATAAACCAAGGGGACACTCAGCATGTAGGGGCATGCTTCCCTTTAGGAAACAGAAATAGAAAAGCTTGTAACATATGCCATACAGAGGAGGGGTTCATGAAGGGGGGAAAGATTTGACCCCCCCCAGCAGAAGGGCACAAGCTAGCCTTCTCCCCACCACTTGACTCTTGGTGGAGAATGGAAAACTGATTGAGATTCCCAGGCAGGAACAAATAGGATGTAGACCTGTCACCTAGCCTAAGAATACCTGTCTCTAGTTCCCCAAAATGAATAGTCCAACTGGATGCAGATAGAGGAAATAGTAGGCGAGGTCCGGGGGGGGAAGCAAAAAATAGTAGCATATTCTTAGTATTAATTCCTCAAAGAAATATTTTATCTGTTGCTGTGTTTGCTTTACCCAAATGTATATAATGGTATTTTCCTCTAACCTGCACCACTTGCATAACATGATAGTATCACTTTCAGTTTTTGCTTCATTAATGTAACTGTGAAATTTTTAATATTTTCATAAATTTTGCAAACTCGTTTTAGCAGCTTAAGCCCTATACATACCACAGTGATATTTTCACTGAGGTTACAGACACCATATCATGTCAGTTTGTTCATGCCACCTGGCCTCCTAATGCACAATCTGCTGCTCATGAAATCTTAGTTTTGGTATTAGAACAGGCTAACATTAATACAATATTCCTCAAAGAAATAGTTCCAATTCTTGTTGTGCTTGTCTTACCTACATGTGTTTAGTAACACCTTTAATTTTTAGACATTTTTTGTGGACTGAATGGCAAACAACAGTGCATCCAAATTGCTGGTGACGTAGCAATAATGGAACGTTATTAGAACAAATATTACAGCAAACTTCTCAGAATAAAATCTCAACATTTCACCTATGAAATGCACTTAGCTGATGATTCCTGCCTAAATAAATATGCAAAACCAATATTCATGTAATTTACTTTTCTGCTCATGAGTCTAAGAGGAGGGTCATTTTCTAGTGTTAATAAACATCTGTGGTCAGACAAAATATTTAGGATTTTAATTCTGATCTAATGACAATTCAGTAAAGAAACATTATTGATCATTATTTCAGTTACTTATGTAACAGAAGTCTAACACAAAATCACCAATGCAAACCATACATAATGCATAATGACAGACTGTGGCAATGAACACTTCTGACCAAATGTTTCTGCATGTAAGAGTCCAAGAATCCATTCAGCTAAGGCAATTTATCTAACAAAAAAAAAAAAAAAATTAAAGGAATTTGACGAGGAGTCTTGGTTACAAAATGCAGTTAAGAATATCATTCAGCCCACAAGGATTTCATTACATCTCAGTACTGTATATAATGACATAATAACATATGATAGTTTAACTAAGATCGTTTACCTAAAGAATTCTGAGAATTCTGCTAAGAAGGACAGACAAAACATGGCCAAGAATGCCATTCTATCTGTAGGGAATTATAAAAGGCTGTATGGGTACAAACCACAGACAAGAATGTCATTTGACCCCCAAGTTTTTTCTCTGCATTTTAACAAACCAGCATAGTTAGTATATAGAATGGCCATAGTAATGTATCTCACTGTGTGAATATCATATGCAATCCTGTCTCCCCACCCACCAACAATCACTTTACTGTGATTGGTTGTCCTCTAGCTCTAGCCATAGACTGCTGCCCAATGTAAAATATACATGTTATACTATACCATACACAATGACAACAGGTACCACTTTTCATAAAATCATAACACACTAATGATATAAACAGAGACGCAACATGATAATCAGCCAGAAGAAATACAAAATGTACACATTTGTTATGAAATTAATGGTAAATAAAACATCCAAGTAATTATTAGTGATATGTGGCAATAATGGTCCGGATTTCTGTAACTGTAGCAAATATTACAGAAAATTCCACAGAATAGTTCATCAAGACCACGTCTTTGAAGTTCACATAGGTTTTCATTCCATCCTAAATAAATATTCGCAATGTTATATTTAAGTAATGTTCTTTACAGCTTATGAGTCTCCATAGTCAGGCAAAATACATACACTTTTTAGTTTTCTTAACAAAAGTCAAGCTAACATAAACAATTGTTTAGCACAAAGGATCAACAATTCCAAGTTAGAGACACTCCACTAATGAACAATACACTTCAAAACCAAACAGACACACACACACACACACACACACACACACACACACACACACACACACACACACAAACACATAGTGCCCTGTCCACTGACTCCCTGATTCTGAGCAAATTTTCATTTCAGTAGCATATTCTACTTGCACACATGGGCATTGCTGAGTTTATCCTGTCTTTAAATGTTCACTATATCATCTTTTATGTTCCACTTTGCTGGATCTATAACCCTGTTCATCATAACTAGGTTAATTAGTTATGGAATTAGCAGTCTGTGGGAACTTCCTAAATGAAGTAGAATTATTTCTGTGTGCACCTCCAGACAGCAGCTAGATGGACATGCTGTATAACATTATTGCACTTATGTTAACTTTTTAATTAAGTACAAATCCTGTGTCTAGCATTGTTTTCTTAACTGAAACATGTAAGGAAAACATTGATCCTTCACTCGGATTTGAACCCAAGACTTCCCACATTCAGTGTTTGTCAATGTCTCTGAACTAAGAAGGACTTTTTGGGCAATTAGGTACTGAGCCTCACCTAAGAGCAATTATTTCTCCTTTCCTTAAGAAACAATACTGTGGTGATTTTTTTTAAGCACACATCCAAAAGCAGTACCTATCTTTTATAATCTTGGAAATAATAAAGAATGGTGTATTTTAATAATGTTTCAAAATTACGCTAGCACTTACTAATTCTGCAAAACATTAAATCTTAGCTAGGGAGTTTATTTAATTAGCTAATAAAAATGAAAGTGAAAGAGGAGTAGCAAAAGAAAAGATATAAAATAAAAAGAACAGCGTAACATTTCTCAGTCGAGTCATGAGTATAATGAGCAAATCTGTACCACAAAACTAGTTTTGTTTATGAGATAAAAAAGAAAAAATACAAGGACAAGTAGCTCGGGATGTCTGTAGACATTCAGACTTCTTCTGCACAGCTCAGCAGTACCATAATGTGTCCCTTCTGGATGGATCCTCCTCATGCAGCTTACTGACCAACTGATTACAGAATATTTGTGAGGAACACAGCACGACGAGACTCCTTATATACATAAGAGTTGAGCATGATGTGGGGACAAAACATGCACATCTCTACAGATTCCAATATGTAATGTTTACCTATGAGATCAGAATGCAGAGATGTGACTGGACATTTAGTGTAAAAAAAGAACTGATGGTCATAAAGATGGGGTTTGAATCTCACCACTGCCAACCAATGTGAATGGCCACCAGGGTATGGTGCCTCATGTCATACCACTAGTGATAAACAGATTATAAACAATAACACACAAATATCAATCTACAGATTAAAGTATAAATAAATGGTACAACCTGGCCACAACAGCATGCAAGAAATCTTCCCTATCCACATCCAAGAGAAGAAGTTGCATCTAATACCCACCAAACAGAATGTTTGGCCTAATTAACCAGATACTTTTCTAACCAGTCTCTCTGAATTACAGTGCATTTCAATGCTCACTTGCCCATTGTGATTGTTCCTTAAATAAATTCTTACAGTCTCACAAACACACATACGTTGTGGGGCAGAGAAAGGTTTCTGGTTATTTTAGGTGATCGCAAATGTAACATATTTGTTTCATTTGTAATCAACTTATTCTGTTTTGTTTTTTTTTTGTTTAGATCAAAGTGATTGCCAACAAAGTTTCATGACATTTTATTTTGACAAAAGTTCATGTGTGATATAATGAAATGCAATCATTTATATATATATATATATATATATATATATATACACACACACACACACACACACACACACACACACACACACATATCTCATAATATTAGTGAACCTCTGTAATTGTTTTTGGTCAGCTACCTCTTTGAAGAATCTTCTAATTGCATTTTAATGACCTTTGGCTTCCTGCCTGAGAACAGCCACAGATATTATAATTATGATTTCATTTCAAGTCCTATGTATAATTGATGTGGTCCCCAGCAGTAGGAGGGAGAAACAAAGGCCATAAGTTATACTTCACAGCTTTAGTTACCAACTCCATATATTTTTCTTTTAATATTTATATGAAAAAGTCCCAGGTTTACACATAATTTTATGCTTCAGAAAACATACATACTGCAGATTAAATGTGCATGGGCGTACCTTCGTTGAAGGTTGTGCGTCAGGGCTGGTAACTCGGCACGTAAAAATCAACTACCAATCATTAGCGGACCCGAGTTCCGCTGTGGCGACCCCTAACCAGGAAAATCCGAAAGACACAACAACAACAAATTACTTATATTTTCATTTATGTTCTGCAACTTTTGTCAGACTTAAATGCAGCTCACGTTTCTATTATATTCTGATTCAGAAAACAGTGGTACATTAACATATAAGACTTACAGTTAGAAATGTGCACTGAACAGAACATAAAAAGATGATGACAGCCAACAAAAACCTAGGAATGCTATTTCTGTAAAAAAGGTACACGTATTTTATTATACAATTTATCTGCGGTAGCGTTGTCACCTCACAGCAAGACGTTGTCGCGTTCGATTCTCAGCTAGAGCATCTTCTGGGTGGAGGCATGCGTGAATGGGCATGCCTTCGTTGAAGGTTGTGCGTCAGGGCTGGTAACTCAGCACGTAAAAATCCACTACCAAACATTAGCAGACCGGAGTTCCACTGTGGCGACCCCTAACCAGGATAAGCCAAAAGACACAACAACAACAACAACAATGGTACAACAGCAATCAGTATCTAAATACAACTTGGCTGTGTAACAGCTAGACTCCAGCTGGGCACAATTTTAAAAATGTGAAAATGGGAGGAGGAGGGTTAGAACAGCTATACTACAGACATTTTTTCTAGAATAATGTAATGAAACCTATCAGGTCCGGACTGCTACAGATACATACCACATACTAAGGAATGCACCTTAGTTTGAGGTATATACCAGTCTGAGCTATGTATCTGTACCAGTACTTCTACAATCACAGTAGTGCTTTGTTTACTGAGTTTATCCAACTGGGTTTAGCCAAAAAACCCTTTTCAGCAGAAATCCTGGGAGAAAAGCTCCAGCATATTACAAACATTTTTAAATAGATGTTCAGTAAAATATGTGAACAGATATTAAGTAATATACATTAACATTTACACACACATTACAAATTACATTCATATAAAATAAACTATTACAGTATACATATATATTTATTAGATGTTGAATGCTGAGCAATTGAAAAGGTGTATTATTGAGTTTGTCATATAGATAACAGAGCTTGTGATTAGTTATTAGAAATTCAAATAAATGGAAATGAGGGAAGGAAATCATTAGGGCAGAAAATGTTAATGTAGTTAACAGGTGCTGTATTAAGCAGGTTCAGAGACAATTATATATGGCTATCATAAGGTTTACATTACAGGTATAGAGGTGGGGTGGCTAGCATGCCACAAAACTATGTGTATGGCTGGGATATGCTAATAAAGCTATTCAGGTATAGAAGAAGGCTGGTTGTGGGGTATAAAATTCTGAGTGAAGAGAAATGGTTTGATGATATGGCAAGCTGAAGCTTAAATTCTTAAGTTTAATTTAATAGAAGGTAAAAATCTAATTTTTGGGATGTTTTAGAACAAAACACTGTGCTACTGTTTGCCCTTTCTGCACTTGCCAGGCTACACGTAATATTTTTGAGACATGGTATTGAAACTATTATAGCTGACTGGGAATTATTAAATGTGACATAGCTCTGTCAATTCATTATTCAAGTATGATTTTGATTCTAAAACATCACTGTCTGCTTTGCGATTCATTCATAGTGTATTATAAGTATAAACACAAGGCTCTCCAGTAAAGGAAGAAATATGTTTTTGGGCCATGAAATACCCAGTATCCTAAACAATAAAAATATGTATTTAGTTGCCTGCAGTAAACTAAGCTTGTAGAAATGCGCTATGTATTTTGTCTGTCTGAGATGTTTTTCTCCTGTCTGAGCACTAATATTTTGCACATGCTAAACAGCAAACAGTAATTTTGACCCCTTTATTTCATGTTCTTTTGAGCAGTATGATGACAGAGCTGTTGAATTAAAAGTAACTCATATTTGTTTTTATTTTTTTCTTGGTCTCCATGGAATAGACCATCAACTGCCACTGGTGCGCAGACACATCACTCCTGACAACCCAAGACCTCATACAAAACCTTTCCATTGCCTGAATGGAGACTGAGACACCTGAGTGTTGCATCATTCTTGCAGCCATGAGGATTTTTTATGTATATGCTCTACTCATTTCCCACCCCAGTGTCCAATGTGCAATGAGCTAAGACCATCATGGATAAGAATGTCTTTCGGTACATGCCCCTGGTGTTTTGTAAGCATGGGATATATCACCACCAGGGCTGCCATCCCTGTTAATCATCCCTCCCCTCCCTTCAGGATAGCCAAGCCAGTGAAATGTATCTGTCTTTCCTATCCTCCAGTTAATTCCTCAACTTCCAGCTTGCTAGTTGACTCCAGATCACCTGGATTATAGTCAGGAGTCCCTCCCTGTGAATCATGCAACCAACGAGAAAACAGAAAAGCAGTGCCTGTCTGATTCTGAAGAATGTAACTCCTAGATGGGTCTCATCTGCCTCTTCCAAGCTTTTGGTTTCTTTCTAACATTGATCCAAGAAGGCCTGCAAGCTGCTATAAATGGCTGCAGTCTCAGTGAGATACTGTTCCTGACTATACATTTCCTGTGCCCTTCCACTGGGGCTTTGGGCTCAATACAGTGGGATCACTGCTTCCTATAATAAGTTTACATGTGCTGAAGCTACTGCAACCGGATGCAGTGCACTTTCTTGTACATTTTCCTGCATGTCTTATCAATGATTTTTACACTCCTATCTCAATCTTCCCTGCATACACCCTACCATTCAAAGCCAGTCAGGTTCAGTTGTCTGCTTATTAGGGACATAATCATATTTATGTCTTTTTCCACACAGTGTATCTTCAGTTTTGATTATGTTGTTCAGCACATTTTTGACGTATCTCATCTTGTTTTGGTTTTCATCCCACTACATACTTATTAGTATATCCATAAGAATAACCTCGGATGGTGCAATTAAACTATGTATTTTTGTTAGTGTTAACTATGGTTATAAATTCTGCAGAATACATACACATGAAAGGTACAAATACCATCACCTTCATTTCCTCTGTACAGCCGTTCTCTGTCTAAGGTAAAGTCTTTAACCATTTCTTTGTTCCACCTTTTTTCAATCCAGTTATATACAGTTGACATTATTATTATTATTTTTAATTTATGTATTATGGTTGACATTTACATTTAGCATGATAACGCTGTTACAGCAGATGTTGCTGTCACTCACTTTGTCCTCATATAGTTACCGTAAAAAAATGAGTTTTTTCTGGAGTGCTTACAGACTGAAGCTTTTGTTGAGTGCCTCATAAATCTTCTGCCTATTAGAAGCCCCTTCTGGTCAGGACTTGAAGCCCCAGGTGCCACATAACTGTTGCATCTCTGAAGAATTATGGATGGTGGTGTAAACTGAGCAGAGCACAACCAAAGCACATAGCTCTTCCCTTCAAAGAATACACCCTACTTTAGAATCTGTTTTTAGTCCAACAAAAAACAGCTATATTTTCCTTTAGGTCAGAAGCGAAGCTGTAATGTTATTGCACTTGTGTCCGGAAGGGTAGTATGCAGTATATTATATGTCACTCATTCAAAACTAGATCGCTTGCTTCCTCCTCACCCATTCGCACCACCAAGTCAACCTGCAGTCGTTTTGAAGATGCCATACATACTATTCACATTTTTTAGCTATATCTGATACTACTAATGGTAAACAAATGTGACATTTCAAATAACATAGCCCACTGCCCTGGATTATTTATCAGTTTATTCATACCTCTCAACTGTACAGATTTTCGCAGAATATCCAAATTTTTGCCTCATATTTTTGGTCCCATTTTTCATAAAATTGTGGTTTTCTGGCAAATTAGTGGTAAATAAGACATTTGAGTTTTAGACGTCATACCCTTCAGAAAATTCATGCTAATGCAAAACCTGTTATTCTATCAACTTTCTAACTTTATGAGAGCAATATTTAAAAATAGTCCCTATTTTTGGGCCTTTGTTCCACTTTTTTTATGACTTTGTCCAGATTTCTTGCTCTTAGAGGTTGAGAGGTATGGTTTATTTATTTATCTTTGTTTTCTGGGTAAGTCCATCTGGGATCAATCCCACTTTTAGGAGAGGTCCGGGGAGAAAAGTTCCACAGAGTTCCACAGTTATTGCATATATAAAGTACATAAAGTAACATAATAGGAATTTTTCATTGCACAAGGAGAAAACAAATCTGTATAGTTTTTACAATTACAAAATACAGACGATATTCATTTTACATACATATATTAAAACATTGTGGCATTTTTCATTGTGAATCAGTTATGTATGTACATATGTACTGTTTAGGATCTACAGCTGAAATGTCAAACATAGTATGTACTGAAATTGAATATATACAGATTCACTGACATGGAAAGCCTTTGGAATGCTGTTTGACATCCACCTCAATCCCACCAATCTCATCTCTCCTGTGTCTCTCTCTCTTTATATGCCCCTCCCCCCAGCTAATGGTCAGATGCAGCATATGTAATTACATTTTAAAGATACTTGCCTCGGTTGAAAAACCTGGTTAAAGAAAGACTCAGTGTAATATCTGTGTTTCAACTGTCAGTAGAGGCTGTATTGTTTATTTGTTTGCTTTTTTGTTCATTTATTTATTTTTATTCCCTTTGTTTTCCAGGATAGTCCAACAGGCATAATCTATTTTCAGCAGAGGCCTGGGGAGAAAAGCTCCACATTATACATTAGAAAAGATAAACAGGATATGTAACAAATTACAAAACAATTAAATCAAACATACATTTGTTACACAAATGGGTTGCATGATGTTAGTAATATTCATAAAATGATGGTCAGTATTTGTAGTATATTAAAGAAACATGTATATGTGGGCTGATAAGGAGATAAATTATTTGCTTTGTTATTCATTCATTATTTTTCTGATACCCATTTCATCCTATTCTGGGTTGTGTTGGAAGCCACAGCCTTTTTCAGTAAGCAATTGTTAGGCAGATGATAAATCCTGGAAGATTTGACAGTCCTTCACAAAATTCAGTGTTGTGTTAGCAGACTGCATCATACATTTAGCATATCTCTTGCTTGAGCTATTTATTCATTTTCTCTTGTAAACCAGGTTAGTCTCAGTCAGTCACAAACCCCTTAACATCGGAGAAAAGATCCATGCAAAGCAAAGGACAAATTATTAAAGGGTAGCCAATCAACCTAAGCAGTACCTCTCCAGGAAGAAACCCAAGTGACTAGTCTGATATAAATGTGGAGAATGTACTGGCTCCAGAAGCTAGTATCCAGAACCTAAAACTGAGCTCCATACATAAAGCTAAGATGCAGGAGTATGAAACATTTCACCGTCATACCCTAAATGTGTCAAGTATCATTCTCAAATCCTCTCTAAATGTTAAGGTAGTCATATTCTGCAAGAGGTTTTCAACAGTAACCCTGCTGCTATGAGGATACCTTTTTCTCATAAAGAATATTACACTTCTCAAATCAGCATAAAGAATTTTTTTTTTTGCTTACTACAGCATACACACATTTCTTCTCATTTGCTAGAACATTTTTAGATAGACTCACACTTTGACAAAAGTCAGCCCTCCTAAAAGCTATCACTTAAAAAATGGATAGCTTGAAAGAATTAATATATTAGCTGTAGCGCACATTATTTATTAATCATTTTATAACTATCTTACTCTCTGAATTGCTTTACTGGCTGTCCTGCATAAAAGGAGAAACTTAGATGGTGTGTCTTATTTGCTCTGTTGTGGGAAAGTAAATTGAACACTATGAAAAAACAAGATTTGGTAAACAGGAACAACAGTGGGCCTAAATATTGCCAGCACTGTGACATAGAGAGATAAAGCCCTAACTACAGGCCAGGTGACCCAGGTTCAATTAGTGGTTCTGGTGTCTGAGGCACTGACAAACGGAGGGATGGACATGTCTGTCCTACGGGGAAGGCATTCATGGAGGCACTCCCTGAAAGGAGGCATGATCTGCTGAGGGGAGTGGCCCATGGATGGAATAGAAGTGGGGAAAGTGAAGCAGGTCATTAAATAAAAAAAATTCCCAACAGAAGCAGTCATCAGCATGATGATCCCTCCCTCCTGCCAAGATGCTCTTCAGATCCATGATAGCCCTAGCCTTGATTCAGAGAAGTCCGGGGTGGAACGAGGAGGTAGTAGAACCAGCTGTAGACAGGGCAGTGGGATTCCAGGAAAGTATGAAGCAAAAAGATGTGAGTGGAAGAGTTGCCCTAAATACAGTACATGGCAATAGTACTACAAAAAAACAGATTGTTTTCCAGAAAAATGTCTTGTTTATAATCAGCTAAAATAATGTATATGGCAAGTTTATCTTAGCTTTCCTTGCTTTCTAATGCTGATTTGACTGCCCAGATCATTTTATTCTCCAGATTATAACCCCTAACTAAGTTTAATGCTGTTTTTGATTCACTTGGAACAGAAACTTGAAACCATAAACTTGTATGGCAGATAAGGTCTGCTAAACCCTTATTCTTGTATCCTTTATTTCTGAAGAGATTTCAGTACTGTGTTTCAGACCCTGGTGGAGGGGGGTAGGACTCTCGGTAAACGGGAGTTGAAATGTTACACTTTCCATTGTAATCTCTCTTAATCTCTAAAGTCAAAGTTAACTTTAATGTCATTTACAGTGCACAGCTGAATGAAATTACATTTTTCTAAGCTCGTGTGCAAACATAAAAACAGAAACAAATACACATAAACAACAACAGGAGAGTCAAAGCTATCCAAAGGCACCAAAGCTGCATTACACATGCTCGACCCATCACAGTGGCAATTACAGTGACCATAGCAATCCTCACCATCCACACTGTTGCTAGCTCCATCCCCAATACCAGCTATGTCCCAAGTCCCAGACCGGTCTCCTCCGACTCAACAAAACCCAAATCCGGATTCACATCCAAACCAGTAGACAAAGTCAGGCTTCCACTACCTGCATTTGGCACAACTGCCACCACCTAAAGGCCCATATGACCACAGATGACCAAGGCAACACAGTGACCACAGCAATCCACTCCATCCACACCAGCCACACTGTCGCTAGCTCCATCCTCAACACTAGCAATATTCCAAGTACCCAAAATCCAAAGCCAGCAGCCAAAGTCGGGTTTACACTATCTGTATTTGGTGTAACTACCACTCCTGAAGGCCTGAGCAGCCATGGTTAGCCCAACGATCTCCAAAAATGAAGCAAATATACAAGATCAAGAAAAATACCATGGTCACAGACAACCGCACACCTGACCAATCAAACGGACTCCCAAACAGACAACAAATTGACAAATCCCACACAAAAAAACAAAAAAACTAGATATACAAGCTAATATCAATCTAATCTGTATTACTGCTTTCCCTCTTTCAGTGTCTCCTTTCTAATTTGATATGAATATTTGTTTGACTGGATGACTCTTTTGGAATGAAACTCATGTCCACAAAATTATATCACTGCTCTATGGGATGTAAGTGCTGATTCAACTCAGCTAATGCAGTTTATTGACATGCTGTTAATGTCATCTGCACTACAATGCAAACTTTAGGAGTAGTATTTAAATCATCATTATAGTATAGCTGATGGCAATAAAAGGTAGTAAAAGGTACTCTTGCATTCATTATGTTATTCATATTCTGTTTTACTTGGGTATATGATTTGAAGTTTTCATGTAAATCCTACTGCACTTCATTTATAAATATAATCCTTCATCATCCTGTTTGCTGTTTTATCTCTTTCCCAACTGTTCTCCATGTGGATGTCTTCCTCCTACATTACTGTACTACTTTCTTAAATTCATTCTCTCAGCCATGTCAATTACTCTTATTCTTCATTATATCCTTCGTGCTTATCAACCCTACTGTTTCTCTTGTTTTGAATTCATGTACTTTCTTCATGTAAAAATGACCTGAGATTGTGGTGACTCGAGATTTTTTTTATGTTTTTCATTAATCCATATCAGTAGTGTCCCATACTAACGATGTATAATTAAATCTTGAGTATCACTGTTTTCCTGAGTTTCTTTAAGATAGTTCAGTTAAGATCTGGACTGATGTTGTGGTCCATTTCCCCACCCCACCCCTATTCTCTCTTTCTCTCTCTTTCCTTACTGCACTGTTTCTACACCCCTTTATTCATATTTGCTATTACATTTTAGGTAGCCTTTCACGTTGGCAAAATTCATCCTTCCTAAAACCCAACATTCTACTAAAGATATGATTTGACACCATGGCTGTATTAAATGTAGTCCACATTATTTGATGTCCTATTCACCTGTTGCAGTATTCATAACAGTAGGGAGTTGCTGCCAGCAGAGCCACCTTCTGGCCAGTATACCAAAGTCTTTGTTTCTGGAGGGGACGTGTGATGTCCCTTGTCAGGGCCATAAACTGATGTAGGGTATAAAGGTGCTGTCTGCATGCACCCTCTTCAGAATTTTCCTGCTGCAGTGAACACTAGACTCCTGTTCACCAGTTTCAAAAGCAAATCTCGTTTCTGATGACTGTTAAAATTTCCAGATCGGATGACCATTTCATCCTACCGATACAGATAAGTGATCTGTTGTTTTTTTTCATTGCCTTTGATTATTGTTATGTCGGCTAAAAAGGGGAAGTGTGCTTGTGGGAGACAGATTCCTCACAAAGACGCACACGAGAAGTGCATTTTCTGCTTAGGCAAGGCCCACAACCGTATGTCCTGCCTCATTTGCAAATCTTTCATTCTATAAACCCTTCGCAGCCATCTTGCTGCACTAAACTTGTATTTAGAAAATCAGGGACTTACACATATTGCGCTTGGTATGGAAGGGGGTGTAGGCCCGTCCAAAGAGCCACCGAGGTAGAAGGCCAAAAAAATTAGGCTGGAATCCTTTGCTGCATCTTATGCGTCCAAGAAGGTTCTTGAGGCTGATGAAAGCCCGGCATCTTCCCAGACATTGGCTTCCATGCCAGGTCGGGAAGCACTATCAAAGCTGTGGTGGCAGACACCTTTAGCACGTCCACTGAGGCTACTCAGCCATCAGATTGGATGGCAGAGGGGAACCACGACTCAGTCTTTCAGAGGGCCTAGCTCCTTCTCTCCCACCCAGAAAGACATCCGCTCCGATTCTCTCTTCACCAACTACTCCTTTAAAGAAAAAACAAAAAGTTAAACACACTGAAACCCAACTAGTTCCTGGATGGGAAGTTTTCTCTCAGAGCCTTTTTAAGGTTTTTCAGGCCCTACAGACACAGCAGGCCCCATCCCACCACACTACTCAACCTACTTTACAGGTTTCAGAGGAAGAGTACTCCTCTTCTGAGGAATCATTTTCATATGAATCCCAAATAGTGTCCCCAAAAGATTTCATCACCCCAGAGGAGGAAGACTCCATTACTCATGAATCTCCAGGGGAAGAAATTACCTTTGGAGACAGAAATCTCACTCATGAAGGATCATTTCAAATGGCAAGCATCAGAAGTGCTTGACCTTTTGCAAATGGAGCAACCCTCTTCTTCAGTAGTGGCTACCTTGCTACCTGCCTTTCAGGTTGCCTTCCTGGCTGCTTCACAGTCCACTGACTCTCAACCACGAGCTGCTAAACGTCCAGACCATTTTTACAAGGTCCCTCAGGATACCCAGTACCTCTTTAGGAACCCTCCAGCAGACCCAGCTGTTATTGCTGTCTCTGCTGATAAATCATCCAGGCAATTACCTTCACCTGCTCTTTATCCCACAGACAAAGACAGCAAATTAATGGAAAGACTAGGGAAGAAAATCTATACCTCCTCTACTCTGGTTATTAGAGCTCTCAACTACCAAATACATATGGCTAAATATGTCTTAGATACCATTTACAAGGCCTCCACATTACTATCTGAGGCACCAGACTCTCCCATTAAAACTCAGATTAACACCCTTCTTTCCACTGCATCCCAAGTAACTAAGCACTCAGTAAAGTGCAGTTATGATGCTGTGGAAGCCTCATCTAAGTCTGCTACATCTGGATCAGTCTTGAGGTGATATTCTTGGGTGAGACTACAGCCCCTGCCCATGGATGTGCAAACAAAATTGCTGGATGCACCCCTAGATAATAAGGGCCTGTTTGACCAAGCCTCAGCAGAACTCCTTAAGTCCCTTCAAGAAAAGGGTAAGGGACTTCAGAATCTTAAACACCTTCTGGTGTCTCCTATACCCAGATATCACAGGAATTATTCACAGAAACCTTCCTTTGTTAGAAGGCAGTCAGCACATACTGCTCCACAGTCTAAAGGACATAGACAAACCAGGAAAAGCTCTACTCCTAGGTTTCCTACAAGTTCTTCCACTGCACCCTTTCGAGGCCAGTCTGACCAGTCCAGATCGCTTCCTCTGTGACTCCCACCTTGCACAAAAACACCCCACTTTCCCTCTGTCTCACCCTCTCCCTTCCCTCCTGTCATATTATTACATCAGAACAATGGGTTCTCTCCATCATTCAGTCAGGTTACTTCATGACTTGGTGAATAATACCACCTTTCAAGGGCATCCCTCAACCATCTGCAAAACCACCCTTCAGGGGCATCCCTCAACCATCTGCAAACCAAACCCACCTTTTCCCTCCTATCATTCAGCAGCTTCTAGTTCAAGGTACCATAGAACAGGTACCACACCAGCAAAGAGATGGGTTTTTACTCCAGAATGTTTCTGGTACCAAGGAAGGACGGCCCTTGGAGGCCAATCCTAGACTTATCCTTTCTAAATCTATGTCTCAAGGTTCCCAGTTTCAAAATGATTACCTTACCCCTCCTCTTACCACTAATTCCAACTCAGACTTTCATGGTAGCCCTGGACTTAAAGGATGCCTACCTACACATCCCCATACACCCAGATTACAGGAAATGACTCAGATTTGCAATAGGCTCCTGCCATTTGCAATTCTCAACCTTGCCCTTTGGATTCTCTACTGCCCCCTGGAGTATTCACAAAATGCCTGGCCCCCGTCATTGTCCATTGCAGGACTCAGGGTATTTAGATATACCCATACCTGGACAACTTGCTCATTCTTCATCAAGACCGCCAAATCTTCCTATTACATCTACAGCAGGTACTCTCCACCCTATCTCTATTAGGGTTCACTATAAACCATGAAAAATCTCACCTAATCCCCTCTCTAAGACCTGATTTTCCTGGGTTGCAGGATCAGAACAGACATAATGAAAGCCTTCATTCCAGATCAAAGAATCCTAGACCTTTGTCTATATTTTCAAAGAATCCTCTCCCATGCCTCCTTGCCATCTCGAGAGACTTTAAGAATTCTAGGATACATGGCATCAATCATACCCATGCTGCCTCTGGCAAATCTCCATATGAGAAAAATCCAGTGGGTCCTGAAAAAACTATAGAGTCAACACTCCCAGCCCCTGGACACCCCCCTCCCCTTACTTCAGTGTCTGAAGAAGGAACTCCAGTGGTGGATCTCAACTCTTCCACTCAACCAAGGGATCCACATTCAGATCTCAGCCCCCCTACAACAGGTCTCCACAGATGCTTCTGAATTGGGATGGGGGCAATGCTACTTACAAGTCAAAAACAACTCTCGGTGCAAGGCACATGGTCCAACTCAAGACTAAAGGATCATATCAACATCAAAGAAATGAGGGCTTTACACTTGACCCTGCTAAACTTCAAATCAGTCCTTCACCTTGGAACCCTAAAAGTAATCACAGACAATATGACAGTCCTGTGGTACATCAACAAGCAGGGGGGAACAAAGTCCTACCCTCTGTGCAGCCTAGCAATCCAGATCTGGAACCTAGCAGTATCTCTCCACATTCATCTGCTAGCTGTCTATATCCCTTCCACAGAGAATGTCATGGCAGACTACCTGAGAAGAACTTTAGCTCCAAGTCATGAATGGATGCTTCACAGGGAAGTATTTCTAGACATAATCCACAGGTGGGGTATTCATCAAACAGTCCTTTCTGTCTCCGCCCAGAACAGACAGATGCCCAAATTCTGCACAAGGAATCCACATTCACATGCGTGAAAAGTGGGCCCCTTCTTCTTTTGGGGGGGAATGTACCTCTATGCCTTCCCCCCACTCACACTAATTCAGAAAGTCCTTCTGAAAATACAGAGGGATAACCCAAAAATCCTACTGGCAACCTCCTTTTGGCCAGGACAGCATTGGTTTCCCCTCTTACACTTACTAGCCAAGGGCAATCACCACAGGTTACCCCACCGAATATACCTACTCGCACAGGACAGGGGATCATTACTACACCCTCAGGTAGACAATCTGAAATTAACCTTATGGGTGATAGGGTTTTGATCCCCTACAGACACCTATACTCAGAGGACATACTCAATGTTCTGCAGGAGGTCAGAAAACTTAGTACCAGGAGAAACTATGTATCGAAATGGAACAGATTCTCCTACTGGCATCAACGGAAAATCCAGGACCCTCTAACTACCTCTATACCTTTGGTCCTTTCCTATTTGTGTGAGCTACTGCACTCAGGACTAGCATATTCATCTGTCAAAGTGCATTTATCTGCTACCTCTTCCTGTCTGCCAATCTTCCCTCCTCTGGCTTCCAGACTGGAGGTTAAACTTTTCCTCAAGGGAGTGCTTCACATCAGGCCTCCCAGGAAACCTATCCCTCCCCCTTGGGATCTGAACTTTGTACAAGAAAAATTACATTGCCACCCTTTGAACCAGCTCATTCAGTTTCCCTAAAGCTATTCACACTGAAAACAGTTCTACTAGTGGCCCTTACATCCGCCAGGAGGGTATCTGAGATCCAAGCCCTCATGGTTACCTCACCTTACCTTAATTTCCACAAGGATAGAGTTGCCCTAAGGACCAACCCTTCCTTCATGCCGAAGGTGATTAATGAACTTTCACTAAACCAGACCATCAATCTACCAGTTTTTTACCCTAAACCACAAAATTCCTCAGAAAGGACTCTCCATTCCTTGAATGTCCACAGACAATGGAGGTACTATTTAGACAAAACCAAACCTATCAGAAAATCAGATCAACTTTTCATCTCCTTCCATCCCAGAGCTCTAGATGAGGCAGTCTCCAAGCAAACCATTTCCTCATGGATTTCAAAAGCCATTACCCTATGCTACTCCTTCCATGGAAAATCCCTACACGGACAAGTCAAACCTCACTCTACCAGGGCAGCTGCTTCCTCAGCTGCCTTTTTCAAAGGAATTGACTATCCTTCCATCCTGGAAGCTGCCACTTGGACTTCTGTCCATACCTTCACCAGACATTACAAACTGGACCTAGTTTCTAGAGCTAGGGCAGGGTTTGCCAGGTCTATTCTCCAAGGGCTTATTGACCAGGGAACCCAATCCTCCACTCAAATCCATGCCTAAAAGCTCTGGTACTCTCCCTACTGTTATGAATACTGCAACATTTGAATAGAAGGACATAGAATAGTTGTGTAAGAACTTACCATAACCTTAGATGTCCTTTTCTTCCATGTTGCAGTATTCAATCCCCCCCACCTGCCCCTCTACCTTTAACATCTTACTTGCCAATCTGACATGAGGGGACATTACTTTGATACCCCCCCCCCAATGTCTTTACTACACACAAACCACCTACTTCCCCGACTCTAGCCTGCATGTAATTCCAAGGGTCCCCTTGGGACTCTTCTACCCACAAGAGTACTACTGTATGCGGCAGTTTATTCTGAGGAGGGTGTGTGCAGACATTCCCATTATACCCTACATCAGTTTATGACCCTGACAAGGGATGTCACACGTACTCTCCAGATACAAAGACTTTGGTATACTGGGCAGAAGGTGGTGCTGCTGGTAGCAACTCCCTACTGTTATGAATACTGCAACATGAAAGAGAAGGACATCTAAGATTATAGTAACTTCTCACACAACTATTATTTCATCGTTTAATAACCACCTTTCTCTCTGAATTGTTTTACTGCTTGAGAGCCATAACAGTAAAACATTCTTACAACAGTGAGTCCAGAATACCTTTAGCAAGTTGTGTTGCATTATGTTGTGTACATGAACAGGTGCAGTACTTTAAGACAAGACTTTATGCAAATATGGCAAAACTTCTAAAATATGTGCAAGTAATAAGTTCACAGCAATCTCTTAGAAGTTGCCAGCTGAAACAATACCACATCAATCAGCATAGCAGGTTTACTGGTACCGTTTATCAAATATATGGTATGTAAACAGTAACCATTAATGGCTGCATAAATAGCACCATTCACTGGTATCTTTGAACAAACTAGACATTTAAAAGGAAATGTAATATGGCCATCAAAAATGCTGACCTACCCTGCTTTACAGACATGCACTCCTCAACAAATACAAAATAATAGTAGTAATAATAATAATAATAATAATAATAATAATAAGCTAGACAGGTCTACAAGAGCAAAATGGTGCAATTAAATCTGATACAAAATAACTTTCTGCAATTCCAGTCTCATTCAAAAACTGAAGGAATTAAATTACAACCATGGGAAGTTGAGCAGGGTGTTGCCTTGAATCAACAGAAAGACACAGTTTATTACAGTATAGATTATAATAAAGTGAATGAGAAGAAAGTAAATTGTAGAAAACAGCATATTTATTTAACTATGCTAACGTGTAAGACAGATGAATCAGTGCTCATATCTGTAAATGCTTTAACATGTATCCATGAACCATTGTTTTGACAGCAATCCAGTGTACTGCAGCAGCCCTGACAAGTGTTTGTAATATAAATGAATGTGCTTTACATCAATTTGCTGCCAATTTTCCAGACCTGTAATGAATAGTAAGAAATCTGCTGGGCATCAACCACAATGATTACTACATTTTCATAATATCTACCTTGAGGATAAGACCTCTTAATAGATTTCCTGCTGTTTGTTAACAGCTCAGAAAGACAATAGCAGTAGTCCGTGACTTAAATAATTTTAATTACAGCAATGGCAACCACTGCACTACATGTTTCTAAATCACATAAAGTACACTACAAAGTTATACCTTTCTGAAACTTGAATTCCCAAAAACATAAATTAAAGTCTAAAAAATGTCCTGCAATCAAAGTCTAAAATAAATTCTGTTCTGTTTTAAAGATTGAGAGTCTTCGGTCACAAGGATGTTTTAAAGTCCTATACCATTGCAATAAACATAAGGAAAAACAGTATCAACACAATGACAAATCCTTCTGCCACATAGATTTTGTTACTGTAAGCAAAATTTTCACAAAAACATGTTAAATAACACTCACTATGTTATAGTTTTCATGCTACATCTCAAATAAATATGCCACTGTCCTCCTTCACATTCCTAGGTGTCCAGCTCCCTACAGAAGATACTGTCTATATGTTCCTCCAACACCACTTCAACAGCTTCCACTACCCTCTGTAACATTGTTTAAGCAGATGAGACTTCATCTTGTCCACCATCTGCAACCCAGAAAAAGAAATAAGAAACCTCTGCTCAGCGCCTAACCACTGTAGGTTGATGGGAGGGGGTTAAGAGTAGCAAACAGCCTCCAGACTTGGATTGCTAAACAGATTCCATTTCCTTCTAGAATTACGTATACCTGACACAAGGAATTCAACAGGACATACAGTAGCAATTTTACAGCATTTGCTTGCAGGTTGGTGGATAGATGCTGCCTACCTTAATAAGAATCAGACCATTTATATCACTATGAAATCTTTTTTTATTTGTTTGTTTAAGGAATAATGAGTTCAGTTGTCTTCCAAGGAAGTCCGCCTGAGATTGAATGTGAAACACTGTTGCATGGATGTAACCAGGCATATACCGTGCAAACCATGAAGTACAAGTACCTTTCTAAATGGGCAGCATTCTGACAGAACAAGAGTGACAAATATCTCTGGCAAACACATTAATGAAAATAAAAGGGTCAGAGTTAAAGTCAGTTATACACAAGGTGAACCAGGGTGTAATAATTCATGTATGAGGGGGTCACCAGTTTGGCTAATACAAAGGCACTAAGCACCAGGTCTTTAAGAGCATACATGAAATTAATGGGCAGAGGTGAGCAAGCAAAGAAGGTAAATATATCCACATTGTTGCATTGCCGAACTGGTATAAGAACCAGAAAAGAATTATGGCAGCAGCCAGTCAAGAACAAGCAACAGGCAGGCAAGCAGAGACCAATAAGACAGAGAAGACAGGATGAGAGAATCAGAGACTAAGAAGAGACAAGTTTAGAGCAGAAGTGGGTGTGAGAGATGGAGGGTAGTGAAAGCAATTCTGTAGTGCTTCTACATGCCTGCATACATCATAGAACTTTCAGCCACTTCTGTATGCAAAACAAAACTGACAGCAGACAAAATAGCAGTGCAGGGCTGAGCATACAGGAAGCAGAAGGGACAATTGCAGTAGGAAAACAAAGTGAAGGATACCTCATCAGATTTGGTAATGCAACTGCATTTGCTTCTGGATAGCTTAAATACTTAAGACTGCAGAAATGGGCAATGACAACCAGTGCAATGGTTATAACAGCGACTGAGCTGTATGCATGAATCGAATGCTGCGTCAGCTTATCTGCACATTGTGGCACTGGTGGTGAGGTGTATATGCAGTGAACATGGAGAACAGCCAACTAGATACAAGATAATTCAGTTTCCGTACTGAGGTAGTTCCTGTAGACAGTGGTATGAGTAATTACTTTTACTAGATTATGATGTGGTCTCTTTGTATGACAGATTCCAATATGGAAGATGCAGAGAGGCTGCAGGGTTAGAAATCTATGAAATATCTTCTCAGTCTGGAAAGTTAACTGTAAGCAACAAATTAGCTTCAGCCAGCATGCCTGTGTTTCATTCCTACAACATTCTTTCCGTAAATGACTAAGGAATCGCTTAACTAGCAAGTGTGCCAGGAATAACCCTCAAAACACAGTTATGCCTAAAATATATACCTGATCATTTCCTTATCGTATTTCACTTGTCTTACTGGTTTCTGTCTTATAGGTTCATAGGTTCATAGGTAAGTACTAGGCTGTCTGCCCGAGGGCATCTATAAGCCTAGCCAGAATGTGTTGACTTTCACCTCCCCCTTAGATTAGTCCCCTGTGCCTCAGTCCAGCAGAGCCATTAGTTCTCTGTGCTCTGTCCAGCAGAGCCACTGCAGTGATCCCCGGGGTAAATTTTCTGTTTCCCATCCACTCATCAAGGTTTCTCTTGAAGAGTGTTAGTGAGGGGCTCTGCCTAATGTAGATTGGAATACTGTTCCAAAGCATGGGGAGTCCCTGGGACAGGAATCTATCCCACCAACATGTCCTATTTATCTTTTTGGTGAGGTTTAGATCCCTAGAGCGTGTGGCTCCCGGGAATTTGTTTTTTTTTAGGTGGTGCATGTCCATCAATTCTGGGTTGGACATGGCCTTGTATGTCAAGCAGAGATCACCTCTGAGTAAGTGGTATGCAACCGAGTACAACTGGAGTTTCTTCAGTCAGGCTGCATAGGGCATATGTTTGAGGCCAGTAATCCTCTTGGTGAGGTACTTCTGTGGTCTTTCCAGCTTTTGCAGGTGTCTTGTAAGGTACATCCCAAATGGGGTGTTGTACTCTATGATGGGTCTGATGAGTCATGAGTAGAGAGGCACAATAACCTCTTTTGTTCTAGATGCAAATCCTTTTGTGATTAGGTGGGCCACATAGAAAGATTTTCTAACCACCTTGGCAATATGATTATCAAAGGAGGGATTACTATCTACTTGGGTCCACAGATCCCTTATTAACATTTTCTGTATTTAGGGGACTACCACGTATGTGGTAGTTCACAGGTACTTTGTTTTTTCCAAAGGGGATGACTATGCACATTTTGGCATTTAGCTTGAGACCATGATTTTGACACCAGGTATCCATCTCAGTGAGACCCTTCTAGAGAATTCCTGTATCAGCTGGAGAGTCAATTATGACCCCCAGTTTGCAGTCATCTGCAAACTTGGTCAACCATAGTCCTCATGTGCTTGCCTGTACCTCTGAGAAGTATATACCAAACAGGAGGGGTCCCAGGACTGAGCCCTGGGTGATACCACTTGTAACTGGTTTAGAGTCGGACCTAGAGCCTGCAACTCTCACCGTGTGGGTTCTATCTGTGAGCCAACTCACAACCCATCTCATGACATAGGGGTTTATGTTCAGGCTGGTGAGCTTGTCTACAATACCAGAATGGGGAATGGTGTTGAAAGCCTTTGCAAGGTCTAGGTAGGCTGTGTGGACCTCCTTTTCCTCATCTAAAGCCTTGGTAACTGTCTCAAAGACGTCCACCAGGTTTAGGAGGCATGATCTGCCCTTAACAAAGCCAAACTAGGTAGAGTCCAATGTTTGAAGGTTCCCAATGTCTCTGTTAATGAATTCCATGATGATGCGCTCCATAGCCTTGCAAACCAGGCTAGTCAGGCTTATAGGGCGATAGTTCCCAGGGTCTGTTGTGGCTCCACCTTTGTGGAGCAGGATAATTGTTGCTGTGCACCACTCAATGGGTACATAGCCTATAGAGAGGCTGAATTTGAACAGTGTGTTTAGGTGAGGGGTTAGTTAATTTTGGAGTTTGTGTAAGACACAGCCTGGGACACCATCTGGCCCCACTGAAGCTGTATTTTTGGCTTTGGATAGGGCTGTTTTAATCTGTGTGTCAGTGATTGCTGGAGCACTACATTCTTCTGGTATGGTTATGGGCTCTTTAGGGGGTGAGAAGGGGGCGAAGTTTGCATTAAACCTGTCTGCCAGAATGTTGGCAATATCAGTCAGTTCAGAGCAGATCTAAGAGTTTCCACTTACCTTACAAAAGGTCTTGACATAGCTAAAGAACGCTTTGCGGTTATCTTTGTAGTCCTTGGCAATTTGTCTTTCGAAGCTAGCCTTGGATGATTTTATGAGGGATCATAGTTTCTTGCTGATACTAATCAGGGATGTCTTTCCTTCTTGGGATTTTACTCTTTTCTGCACTAGTTTCCTCCTTCTATTGTATAGCTTGTTTATGGCAGTGGACCACCAGACTGGTTTCATTTTCTTGGAGGAGTTAGTCTTGGTTTTGCTTGGGATAGCATGATCCATGCATTCTTGTAGGTGCTCAAAGAGTGCCTTTGCAAGGGATTCAGCAACTTGGACAGCATTGTCCTTTAGCATGGGGGCTGTGAACCTTTCCACCTCAGTCTTAAGTAATGTGAAGTTTGCTTTTGAAAAGTTTTTCATGGTGGTTTCCTTGATTGGGGGTGGGAGCGGAATGTGGATATCCAGAGTGATTAGTCTATGGTCTGACCTAACCAGTGAGGGTTTGACCTCCGGTGTAGAATACCGGTCGCCCATGTTGGTGATGACCAGGTCCAATATGTTGTCACCTCTGGTGGGGGTGTTTACCAGTTGATTCAGGGCATTCGAGTTTATAAATTCTAGGAAGCATTGAGCACTTGAGTAGTTCTCCCAGTTAATGTTTGGGTAATTGAAATCACCCAATATTAGGGCATTTGGTAGGACCTTCATATTTTCCAGTGTCTCCAGACATGCGGAATGGGGGTCCTGGGTCATGGTGGGTGATCTGTAGCAAGCTACAATTTGAATTGCAGTTTTACCCATTGTTAGTTGCACATGGATGATCTCTGAGGCATTGTGCTGTGCCACTAACCTGGAGATGTGTGTATCCTTATGAATATGGATACACCCCCACCTTTTGTGTTTCGGTCTGGGTTCTGTGGCCGAAAAGTATGGTATGAGTTATATCCTGGTAGTGCTGGGGGTGCTCTCTGGAGCCTTAAACCAGGTTCTGTTACTGAACAGATATCGATGTTCTCCATACTGAGGAGTGCCTTGAGTGCATGCATGCATTTTGAGGTTTAGCCTTCTGGCATTGAGTTGCATTACCCTCAGTTTTTGGTTACTTGTGCTATTTACGGTGGTGGGTTTGTCTTTTGAGCCTTGTCTAAAAAAGGCACTATGGGGATGGCAAAAGCCTTGGCCAGTATTTGAAAGCCTAAGGGTGATAGGTGCAAGCCATCTCTTGCGAAGCAACGTGGCTTATCAAGCTTGTCATCCCAGGTGGACAGATACTGGATCCCCTTTGAATGACACCAAAAGCTTAGCCAATTGTTGAAATTGATTATTTTTTCTTTATACTGTGGCATCATTCTTGGTGAGGGCAGGATGCTACTCAGGGTCAGGGTCATATCGGCCTGGGCTGTGTGACCAAAGAGCTCTTCCATGTCTCTTTTCATGTAGTCTAGGGAGGTACGTCTCAGGTCATTCACACCAACATGGACAATGACAAAGTCGTATTTGTACTTATTCTGGAGTGATCTGAGTGCTTGTGTTATGTGGCGGATCCTGGCGCCTGACAGACAGCTAACTGTAACCTTCTCCTTGTCCAGCCTAGTTAGTGGGACATCAGTGTGCCTGACTATAGAGTCGTCTATTAATAGTGTGTTGGGTATGTTATTTTGCCTTAAGGGCTGTGATTGCGTGACACACTAAGTATGTGTTTCATGGTTTGTGATGGGGTGTGGAGGTTGCTTGGGTGTCTGCTTTGGAGGTCTCTGTTGCTTTTGCAGAATTTTATTTAGAGCCTCTGAGTATGTTTTTGTGTATTTATGTGTGTTATTTGCCGGTGTTGATTTAATAGGTATATGTGAGACTGGTGGTGTGTTGCACGTATTTTCCTTCTCCTCTTGACTGTCAGTTCCAGTCTTGGGTTGAGAGAGCTTTGTCTCCAGTTTGGCTGTATAATTGCATCTCTCACATATATTAGTGTTTGGTGGTAGGAGGAGAGGGTTGGCTGTGTACATGAGGCAGTTGTAACATTGTCTCAAAATGCCCAGATTCACCAGTTGGACTGGAGAGTACACCTGAAACTGCCCTTTGGACATGCCTAAATAGGTAAAGTGAGCTGTTTTACTGATTAGCTGGTAGGGATGAATAGAGAGCCTTATCCTTCTGGACAGTATAGGGGTCTAGTGCTAGGGCTAATTAGTGCTTGCTATGAGTTTTGAGCAAGTGCTGGGCTGTGAAATGAATGGTTTGAGTGCTTAAGTTGAAAGTTTGTCTAGTTCCTAGGGAAAAGTTGATGAGCAGACTTTGTGGAGCTGGGAATAGTTTAACCCTAGCTAACCGGCACTGCCCAGCATGCAAAACAGCGCAAATGCAGTTTTTATAGCAGGGAAATGAAAGAGATAGAAATTAGCCCAAAACGGCCAATAAACTACTAACTTCTGGGCTACAGCAAACATGGTGCACAAATTTCAGAAAGAAACAGATCAAATAAGCAGGCACAATAAGCCTTTAACCAGAAATTCCCAGCTCAGAAGTGCAGAATCTAGCCTCTCCTCCCACAAGAGTGCAGACTACAAACCTTCTTAATGTACAATAACTGGCCTGAGGCCAAAGTGCTTAAACCAGAACTAATGCACTTTTAGAATAACAGACACTGAGCCTTCAATCAGCAATTCCCAACTTAGAAGGATGTAAGCTACCTGTCCTGCCACAACAATGCAGTCCACAAATCTTCTTAATGTAAAACAACTGGTTTGATGCCCAAGCGCTTAAACCAAAAGGCTTAGAATAACAGTTACAATTTAATCAGGCTACTACCAATCAGTAATAACTGCAGCAGAATAATACAATTGAGTACTTTTAAGAACAAGCACAAGCAAAATAAGGTAATAAAGTGTGAAGAAACACAATTACAGTAAAAGTAGATGAATAAAGTGCAATTGTTTTATATAACAATAGAAAATGAGCAAACTGATTTAAACAAATTACCCAGTTAACCAGTAAAAAAACTCAAAACTGAGCCCTGTTCCAGCAGTCTTCAATCTGACAAGTTATAACTGCACACTCCTGCCACAAGGGTGCAGGGGAACCTTCTCCAAAAAAGATGGCCTGGATTAGTGCTCAAGTTATACAAACAAAGCTAGATTCAGCAGGCCTTAATCTAGTCTATGCTACAGCAGACAATGTGCACCAATATCAGAAAAAACAGTTCAAATGAGCAGGCACAATAAGCCTTTAACCAGAAATTCCCAGCTCAGAAGGGTAGAATCTAGCCTCTCCTCCCACAAGAATGCAGACCACAAACCTTCTTAATGCAAAATAACTGACCTGGAGCCCAAGTGCTTAAACCAGAACTAATACACTTTTAGAAAGACACTGAGCCTTCAGTCAGCAATTCCCAACTTAGAAGGATGTAAGCTATCTGTCCTGCCACAGCAGTGCAGACCACAAACCTTCCTAATGTAAAACAAGTGGTCTGAAGCCCAAGTGCAATAATCAAAAGACTTAGAATAACAGTTACAATTTAATCAGGCTACTACAAAGCAGTAATAAATGCAGCAGAATAAACACAACTGAGTACTTTTAAGAAAGGCAAAAGCAAAATAAGGTAATAAAGTAGGAAGAAACACAAATATAGTAAAAGCAGATAAAGTGAAATTTTTTGATATATAACAATAGAAAACAAGCAAACTGATTTGAACAAATTACCCAATTAACCAGTAAAAAACCTCAGAACTGAGCCCTGTTCCAGCAGTCTTCAATCAGACAAGTTCAGGACCTAAGTAGGTATTCCTACTGAAATGTTCCCTCTGTATTAGGCATGATGAGCTAATGAGATTAGAATAGGATAGGGCTGAACAGATGGGAATGGCAGGAGTGTCTGAAATCAAAATATGATCTCACTGCACTCGGTTGAGTGAGAAAATGAGATGGGCCCAAGAGGAGTGTTCAAACACAAATTTACAGGAGGGGCAGTCAATTCCAAAGCTACCAAGATCAATACCACAACAAGAACAGGGAGGGTGAGTGGGAAACTAACTGCAGACAGGGAGAGACAGAGAGGAGCTACCAATTTTCAGTAAATAAATAGGCAGATAAATGCAGTGCTATTTTTAACACAATATTCAATGAAACAATAAACAGAAAAAATAAAATCCAGTACTGTCTTATAAGACTGCAAGTTTGTACTTATCTCAGCTTGTAATAAAATTGATGTAGGGTGTGCAAAAGCTAACCAAACAGCTCCAGTATGCAACTATTCAGCAGAAATAATTTCAGAGATAAGGGACTAAGACTTTAAGGCCAGGAGAATCCCTCTAGGCTTAGACTTCTACACCGAATAACAATAAAGTGAGATGAATACTAACTGCAGACAGGGAGAGACAGAGAGGAACTTCCAATTTTCAGCAAACAAACAGGCAGATAAATGCAGTCCCATTTTTAACACAATATTCAATGAAACAATAAACAGACAAAATAAAATTCAGTACTATCCTACAAGACTGCAAGTCTGTACCCATCTCAGCTTGCAACAAAGTTGATGTAGGGTGTGTAAATGCCAACCAAACAGCTCTAGTATGCAACTATTCAGCAGAAACAATTTCAGAGACAAGGGACCATGATTCAAGGCACAGAGAATCCCTCTAGGCTACGATCTCTACACTGAACAACAACAAAGTGAGATGAACACCAACTGCAGACAGGGAGAGACAGAGAGGAGCTTCCAATCTTCAGCAAACAAATAGGCAGAATAATGCAGCACTATTTTTAACACAATATTCAATGAAACAATAAACAGACAAAATAAAATTCAGTACTATCCTATAAGACTGCAAGTCTGTACCTATCTCAGCTTGTAACAAAGTTGATGCAGGGTGTGCAAAAGCCAACCAAACAGCTCCAGTATGCAACCACCCATCAGAAATAATTTCGGAGACAAGGGACCAAGACTTCAAGGCACAGAGAATCCCTCTAGGCCAAGACTTCTACACCGAACAACAACAAAGTGAAATGAATACTAACTGCAGACAAGGAGAGACAGAGAGGAGCCTCCAACCCTCAGTAAACAAATTGGCAGACAAACGCAGTACTATTTTTAACACAGTATTCAATGAAACAACAAATAGAAAACATTTAATTCAGTACTATCCTATAAGACTGTAAGTCCGTACCTATCTCAGCTTGTAACAATGTTGATGCAGGGTGTGCAAAAGCCAACCAAACAGCTCCAGTATACAACCACCCAGCAGAAATAATTTCAGAGACAAGGGACCAAGACTTCAAGGCACAGAGAATCCCTCTAGGCTAAGACTTCCACACCGAACAACAACAAAGTGAGACGAACACCAACTGCAGAAAGGGAGAGACAGAGAGGAGCTTCCAATTCTCAGCAAACAAATAGGCAGACAAATGCAGTACTATTTCCAACACAATATTCAATGAAACAATAAACAGAAAAAATTAAATTCAGTAATATCCCATAAGACTGCATGTTTGTACCCATCTCAGCCTACAAAAAAGTTGATGTAGGGTGTGCAAAAGCCACCCAAACAGCTCCAGCATGCAACTATTCAGCAGAAATAATTTTAGAAATAAGAGACTAAGACTTTAAGACACAGAGAATCCCTCTAGACTAAGACTTCTACACCGAATAACAATAAAGTGAGATGGATACTAACTGCAGACAGGGAGAGACAGAGAGGAGCTTCCAATTTTCAGTAAACAAATAGGCAGATAAATGCAGTACTATTTTTAACACAATATTCAATGAAACAATAAATAGAAAAAAATAAAATTCAGTACTATCTTATAACACTGCAAGTTTGTACTTATCTCAGCTTGTAATAAAGTTGATGTAGGGTATGCAAAAGCTAACCAAACAGCTCCAGTATGCAACTATTCAGCAGAAATAATCAAGAAAGGAATGGGATAAACCTTAACTGCTACGTAGCTTGTAAATACCATGTAATCCCTATGGACAGCTGCTCTGCTTTAATATTTATGGCCATAAGTCATGATTTCTACCGTCTCAGAGATGGGCCAGAAATTCAAAGTAAAACTGCAAATCTAAAAAGTCACAAAATGGCAGCGTAGCAGAAAGGCTGAAAACAGCTTCATCTCACATATCCAGCTGTACAAGTGGAATGCCAGGCTCAATGCATTGCAGGACCAAGTAGTTTTTAAAGACAGAGTGCTATATTACATACATATAAAAATTAGGAATGCTACACAATTTTTTCATCACCCCCCCCCCAAGAGGTATCTGCCAAAGTCCATTTGAATGATTTCATGTGGAGACCACTCTGCCATTAACCAACTTAGATGCAGTATCCTCTAAGTTAGATCACTCATTACTGTATCAATTAACTTTTTCACATCAGCCTATATTCTTACACTACTGCTCTTTTTAATGACTTGAATCATGGGGCACAGGATAACCATACCTCTCAACCACTCAGTTCAAGAAATCTGGACCAAGTCAAATATATGGGGGGACAAATGCCCAAAAATAGGGACAGATTTTAAATATTGCTCATATAAACATAGATAGTTGCTAGAATAGCAGGTTTTGTATTATGTATTCTCATAAGAATAAGAAGTCTGAAACTGAAATGTCTGTTATTATTTAGTGTTATTTATTGACTTCATCCATCAACAATTTGACAGAAAATTACAAATTTTATGAGGAACTGACCAAAAATATGGGGTGAAAATCTGAACATCTGAAAGGTATGGGGACATCTTCTGGTATTATGTCATGATCATAATTATGCAGACCAACTTTGCCAAAGACATCAACATTCATTTTGGGTTTTTTTTCCTGGCAATCATTTCCAACTCACATACCACAGTTCTACTGAGCAGATTATTTATTTACACACCCATCAAGCAAATAAACACTGAAATTATACTTGTGTCCCTTCTGCTCAGCCATTGCTAGGAATCTATTAATGTTCTTGAGTTTACCTACAAGCTTATATATTTCTTTCTACTAAATGCAACTCTGGACACTTTGAGAAGCTTCTATAAATAGCATGTGATACTACTGAAACATCAGACCATCTATCACTTTTAGAGCTTACTAGCATTCCATAAAGAAGGAGTTTGGCTTGCTAGTCTAATTCAGTGTTTCACACAGTAGTCACTAAACACAGGAAAATGCTTTCCAAACACCTTCTTCAATTATATTCTCAGTGGTTTATTATTTTGCTAGCACAGTTTTACAAGCATCAGTGAAATGTTCCATCTTATTGAACTGTGTACACCTTCTGCCACTTGTAGCGCTCTGTACTGACTCGGCATGGTTGCACACTGTGCATTTGGTAAGTAGGTTTGTATTCACTCTGCTTTGCAAGCATATACTTATTCTTGCCAGCTATTATGTTTTTACTGAGTATTCCATTTTCTTTATGTTTTACCTCACACACATCATTTGCTGTATTCTTATTAGCATTTTGCAGTGCTGGATCCAGGATTTTGCAGAAGAAGGGGTGCAGTCTGCAAAGTAGAGCAGCATGGAGGGGTGGCTTCACATCTTATTGAAATAAACATATTCCCCTCTTCTTCTCAAGATCCTTCTTAGTCACTTCGGGAGACACAGTTGGAAAAGCAACAGAGGCTGACCCAAATGATCTGATTGTCTCCTTCAGCTGTATTTGCCATTGGGACTTGTGACACAAAATGCAAAAACAACTGAAATAACATGTACTTACAGATGAGGTATGCTGTCAAACGTGCACCACTCTGGCAATACATTTTCTGATTTCAACCAAAAGAGTTAGAAAGATTTATTTTTGGCACCAAGTTGTATATGCATCCCTACACTGAGGCCTAAATCTGCCACTGTTTTGTTTCTTTTGTAGTTCAGCCTCTCTAGCAATTTGATTTGACTTTAGGGACACTTCACCCAGCCCAGTCACAAAAATGTAACTCTAATTTGTTAATCTTTTATTTAATTAAACCAAACCCACCAACGTCAAGCCATTCATACAAGTGCCTGACAAAAGGTTCAACAGACTCTCCTTTAGCTTGGGCACATCTGTGGAAACATGTCCATGTATGAATATTTCTGTTTGGCATGACATGTTCATTGAGCTTACTTAACACTGACTCATATGTAATACTCTAGCCCAAAGAAAATGAAAATGAACTGCAGATGTATTCCACTTTTCTGACCATGGTCTAAAATATTTGCCTAGATTTCTTCTCCCACTTTTTTTTAATCCACTTAGGCTGCAAATCATTGCCTCCACGATCACCAGGCAAGTGTCTTATCACAGCTGAATAATTCTGGTGTGTTAAATTCAGCCAATTTTGTTAAACATTTTAGATAGGGGTTGGGTGTTGGGGATTGAGATAATGATTAAGGCATCTGCCTCACAAACACAAGGTACAGGGTTTAATTATCACCTTTGAAGGGCTCAAAATAGCCCACAAAGGCTACTAACCTAGTATGAGCCTATGAATTTTGCACTAAAAGGCTGACAATCAGTGAAGCAACTTTGTTTACAGATTAAACAGCTATGTATTTTTCCGTAAAAATAGGTTATTCTAATATTGGTGACATCTACTTGACTGTTTGGCATAGTTTTCTGGACTGAATGGTGTTTTTGGTCATTTCATGCAAAAAATTATCTAGTTTTGACAGCACATCATGATGCGCACCAATTTTTATGCAATTATTTTGTTCAAATTCATAGATAATGGTACTAGACACTGCAATTCGAAGAAAAACTAAAAGTTTAATAGTTCACAAAATAGCATTATTAGTAGAAAGGCAGTCAACAGCTTTATCTCACATTTCCTACTGTACAATTGGAACACCAGACTCAAAGCATTATGGGATTATGCTTTTCTCAAAATGCAGAGCTATATTATGTGTTCACAGATACAAATACTCAAAGTAAGAGCTGTATACACTTTTTATCATAACAAAATAAATAACCACAGAAACCAAACAACTGGAACCAAGGTGGAAAAGCAGCATTGCGACCAGAAGGAATTAAAATCTTTATTACAATAAAACCAAGGTTTAGCACTTTCTTCCCTCAATTCCTTCTGGTCGCAGTGCTGTTTTTATCATAAGAGCCTATATGTTTTGTACCCAGTATGACATGCAATACTGTTTATCTAATTTGCACAATATTAATTTTGGTGTTTTCTGATGACCAGCATTATATCTAAACTAAAGATTTCACTGAACCTTTAGGAACATATGTATTATATTCATATTTATATGTATATTATAAAAGTTGTGTATAGGCATTACCAGGATATTGGAGATTCTGTTCAAAATTTGACTAGCAATAGGTGAGATTCCTGTCACTTTGGATTTACAAGTATCACACTGTACTATAAAATGCTACATAATTGGAGTGTGGGCCTTGCTGAATCACACAATATAGTTTTGAGGCACCTTTGTTATGTTGCTGTGCTATGAATGCACTCTGACAATATATGCATGAAGCAACTACACCTGCTTAACCTAGGAACAGCAGTTGTTACAAATTAAGATCACAAGAACAAGAGAGAGTTAAGTATTTCTGTTACTTCCTGTGCTTTCTTCCTGGCTTCTATAAGTAAAAAAAGGCAAACTTGAACCAGATGCATACTCAGCTATTTTCTGAATTATAGTAATCAATAAAATCAATAACACTGACTCCAAGTAACTCTTCATAGCGGTTTCAAAAATAAAACTAAAAAAAGTAAGCATACTTGTGGCTTTATCTGTTTGAAGTCTAACTATACAGTAGTAGCTCTGTTTATCATTAACCACCCTGCGTTGGGAGCTACTGGGAATACACTTTAATTGCAGTCAGGAAGTGAACACTTTTTCCTGCTTGTTTGACTCACATGATATGCTTATTGAGTCCACATGCCGATGGCTGTCAGCTGGCCCTTTTTTTCTGCAGTTCAGTAATAAACTGTCTGAAATGCATGATTCATGCTAGCTGCAGGTCATGTAATTGTAAGAGGTTAGGATGTTTTGTTCAAACAATGGTTTTGATATGATGGGATTTTCTATAGAAAACATCTGGTAGGAATGCTTAACAACTGACTAGCACACAACTTCAATCGCCATAGCATCCGTCTAGATAAACCACACTGTTCAGAAGGCAATGGCTCCTGATGATGGATTTCAAAACAAATATAAATGTTTCATGACAGGGTCCATAACTCCAAAAATACTTGCTTACTGTCATATGCAATGAAATCAATCACTTGTTTCAACAAAAGAAGAGCTTTATATATTATTTCAAATTACGTGTTTGTAACCATATGCAACAGTTAGATATGTCAGTTATAATTTCAGGGAGATAAATGTTGTGGACAAAGGGAATGGAGGCTCATCTTGAAACAGGATGTGAGAAATCTAGTATTATTTCTTAAACACATAAAATGTATTCAAGGTGTTCTTTTGTAGTTTTTACCAAGTTAAGCACTGCTTACGTGGTTGTTTCATTTGCCTTCAAGATTACATATTGTTTGAAGGGTTACCCTATTATTCCAATATAAGTAAAACAAAATCAGATTTCCCTAGTTTTCATTAATTATTTTTAATCTATTATTTATTTATTTTATTTTATTTTACATTTGTTAACTGGGATAATCCACCGGACACAGGTCCATTTTCAGTGGAGGCCTGGGGAGAAAAGCTCCACATGCATCAATAATATGTAATAAAATAATACAAAGGTTTGCAAAGAAAATTTGCGTACAAACTGCAGTGAGCCATAACTAAAAGTAGTATGTGCAAACATAGCAGACACAATTAGTAAGACAAAGACATAAAATATCAAGATCATTGCTATAGAGACAAATGTGAAACAACTACTTAATAAAGATTGTAGGGTCTAATCCATAATAGTAATCAATTCTTATTCTATTGTATCTCAAAAAATTAGTAGAGGATTTTAAAATTAGTGAACCTTGAACCTCCTTAAGCCATCTCGTTAAGAGCTAACTAACCATTGCTGTGGTAGTAACAGAACTAGTTAGAAAGAACAAGATACAACTGTCCTTTTCAAATAAAGAAAAGATTAGACAGGCCCATTTTATAATAATTTTGATTCATTTTTAATCCTAAGGAGTATATTTGTTTGTTTAATTAGTGAGGACTAAACTAAAGAATATTTAATCAGTATCAACTGGTCATACAGTGCTATGCTCACCGAAGTATGTAACTTACTCTGAAGGCTGGTGATCTCAGCATATGTTCATAGGTTCATAGGTAGGTATTAGGCTATCGGCCCAAGGGCCTACGTAAGCCTAGCCAACAATGTTCCCTGGCTTACACCACCCAAGAAAGTTATTTTCCTGTGCCACTGTCGAGCAGGGACACAGAAGTGATCCCCTTGGGTGTATTTCCTATTTCCCTGTATTTCCTATTTCCCATCCACTCATCAAGATTTTTCTTGAAGAGTGCTAATGAAGAACTTTGCTTGACATAGATGGGTAGCCTGTTCCAGAGTATGGGAAGCCTCTGGGACAGAAATCTATCCCTCCAGCATGTCATGTTTATTGTGGTGACAAGATTTAGGTCCCTAGAGTGTGTAGCTCGGAGGGATTGAGATTTCTTTAGGTATAGCATGTCCAACAGCTCTGGGTTTGACATAGCTTTATATGTTAGGCAGAGATCACCTCAGAGTAGGTGATATGCTACGGAGTAAAGGTGGAGTTTTTTGAGGTGGTCAGTGTAGGGCATTTGTTTGAGGCCAGTAATCCTCTTTGTGAGGTACTTCTGTGGCCTTTCCAGCTGCTGCAGATGTCTTGTGAGGTACATTCCAAAAGGGGCATTGTACTCTATAATGGGTCTAATGAGTGTCGAGTAGAGGGAAACAATGACCTCTTTTTTCCTGGATGAGAACCCTTTTATGATGTGTGCTACGTAGAAGGACTTCCTGACTACTGTGGCGATGTGACTATCAAAGGTGAGACTACTGCCCACCTGGGTCCCAAGATCTCTTATCACACATTCGGTGTTAAGTAGATTGCTGCCTATGTGGTAGTTCATGGGTACAGAGTTTTTACCAAAGGTGATGACACTGCACTTTTTGGCATTGAGCTTGAGGCCATGGCTCTGACACCAGGCATCTGTGTCAGCGAGGCCCTTCTGTAGGATGTCCACATAATTTGGGGACGTGACTATGGCTCCTAGTTTGCAGTCATCTGCAAATTTCATTAGCCAAAGGCCTTCCATGTTAGCCTGTACTTCAGAGAAGTAGATACCAAACAGGAGAGGTCCCAGGACGGAACCCTGTGGTACTCCACTTGTCACTGCTTTGAGATCAGATTTGGAGTCTGCAACTTTTACAGTGTGGGTTCTGTCAATGAGCCAGTTGGCAACCCATCTTGTGACTTAGGGATTTATACCTAGTTTAGTGAGTTTAGCTGTAATTCCAGAATGGGGGATGGTGTCAAAAACCTTGGCGAAGTCAAGATAGGCTGTGTGAACAACCTTACCCTCATCTATGGCTTTGGTGACTGCCTCAAAGAAGTTGATCAGGTTCAGGAGGCATGATCTGCCTTTCACAAACCCGAACTGGGTGGGATCCAGAGTTTGGAGGTTACCAATGTCTTTGTTTATGAGTTCCATTGAATACTGTCTAGCTGGAAGTTGTGGCTCTGTTTTTTAGTTAATGCTTGTTAGACTTTAGAGCTTGTTAGAATTCCTGCATAGCCAGTGATGAGTGGGGGTAGTTTCACTTCACTGATATTCAATTTCTGCCTTATGTAAGTGGTACATTTTGATTTTATTCTGCTTAAACACTGAGCTTTGGCCGGCTAAGACCTACCTGCAATCACATGGACGTATAAGTGAATATCACTAAATCTTTATATTCACTTTTTTCAAATAATGCTGCATTTAAATTGATTTATTTGTGTTGCATTGAATACTATCTAGCTGATATTCAGTTTCTGCCTTATATAAGTGGTATATTTCAGATTATTTTCTGCTGAAACTCTGAACTTTGGCCGTGTAAGACCTACCTGCAATTAACTGGATGTATAGGTGAATTTAATTAAATCTTTATCAGCACTGTTTTTAAATCATACAGCATTTAAATTGATTTATTTGTGTTACATTGAATAGTATCTAGCTGGAAGCTGTGGCTCTTTTTTTAGTTATTGCTTGTTAGAATTTAGTGCTTGTTAGAATTCCTGCATAGCCAGTGATAAGTGGTGGTAGTTTCACTTCACTGATATTCGGTTTCTGCCTTATACAAGTGGTATATTTTGGATTATTTTCTGCTTAGACCCTGAGCTTTGGCCGGCTTCAATGAGTTCCATGATGATACGTTCCATGGCCTTGCAGACCAGGCTCGTCAGGCTAATAGGTCGATAGTTCTCAAGATCAGTGGTGGCTATAGTAGAGAGGAGGTGAAGGTGTCTCCCCTGCATGGTGGTGTGGTGGTAATGTATGATCAGGTTCTTGCCATGTGTTGATGTACCATGTCACTGTGGCATTGTCTCTGAGGATGAGGAGAAGCCCTGATTTTCAAATGGGCTTCAAGGCACTTATGGGTAGGAGTAGAGCCGTAACTGTCTTTATGTTGATGTGGTTTCTTCTCTGCCTTTTCTCCATGAACACCTGGCTCTTCATATCCTCTAAGTGGTCCTCCACAGGTGGTATTTGAACAGTATGTTGTGAGTTTGAAAGTTTCCCCCAATTGACCTTTACCTGTTGTATTCTCTACGAGAGTTAATAATTGATACAGTGCAACAGAAGGATGGGATGCTGCCAGGACTATGTATGTATGCTGGTACCATCTGTTTCTTATATACCACCGAAGCTTCCTCATGTGTTGTCTTGCCAGTGAGACCATCAGGATTAAGAAGGCCATGTAACCCAGTGTCCCAAAGAACTCCCTTGCAGTGATCTAGTTCTACTATGATTCATTTGAGAAATAATTGGTCTAGAGCAGGGCTTTCTACTTGGAATAAAGGTCCTCTAGTGTATGGTGTCCAGATTAACTTCCAGAGATAAGATATCTCAAAGGCAAAAAGCATGAAATTGGTAAGTTCAGAAAGAGTTCTAAGTTTTGAAAGCATTTCAGGATAAACTGACGTGCCTTCTGCAACTCCTGTAGGGGTGGTGCCTGAATCAGCTAGTGGTCCAGATATGGGAAAATGTGAATGGTGGTGCCTGAATCAGCCAGTGGTCCAGATGTGGACAAATCTGCATGCCCTTAGTTCTGCAGAAGCCACTTGCTGAAGCCATGCAGTTTGTGAATATGCTGAGTGCAGCAGATACACCAGAGGGCAACAATGTGAATTAGAAATGGAACCTCTTGCACTGAAGTTGAGAAAACACCTTTCCTCCTGGCATCGGGTATGTGTAGGTAAACATCTTTCAGATCCAGAATGACCATGGAACCTTGAGTTAAAAGGAGAGGGAGAAGTGCTTGCAAGGATACCATTCTGAACATTGGTACTTTTAGGAAGTTGTCTAGCATTGATAGGTATAAGATGGGCTTCCGTATTCACTCTTTTCTTGGGACTAAAAATAGTCTTGAGTAAAAACATGTGCCTTGTTCTCCTGTTACTCTTTCTCTCTCTCTTTCTCTCTTTATGGCTCCCGGCAATATAAAGCCTTATAGAAGGGATTGAACTAAGAGCTTTCATTCACTGGGAACTTGTGAGAACCCATAGAATACGTAAGAAGTATGACTTGTTTTTAAAGAAATGAATCATGTATCAGCATCAGCATCAACTCCCTTCTTCCCAGTTTGTACACATGGACAGGGTGTCACATTGACAATGATCAAATCTGAGATGCATTTTTAGGACCCATTTGTCTTGTGTAATTTTTTCCTGTTCTACAAAGATGGCTAGGTGACTGCCTACTCTTAAGTGGAAAGAGAACAAGGATTCAGGAGGATGTACTGAGGTGGGATTTGGGTGGTAGGTAGAGGAAAAAGCAAGAATAAGCCATAGTTGGTTCCCATTCCTTCAGTCTCACCTTGAAGGTCCTAATGTTTCCACCTCTGATCTACTTGCAATTACTCTTATATTGGCTTTTTTACCTTTTGACTCTTATTTTTCCTGCCTCCAGTGATAAAACTAACTCTCGGTAAGATAGTTATAGCTGTATTTAGGAATAGGGGAGTGAAACTACTGCTTCACAGACTGCATGGTCTTCTCATTTTCCTCTTGTTCTTAAACACTTGTTCTGCAGGAGATGCAAGGAGCAGTTCTCTGTCCAATGGTGCATTGAGGATCTATGTTTTGTTATTATCTGGCTAAATTCTCAAGCAGGCATTTCTCCAAATGATAATGTAGATGCCCCTCCACATGATACATCCACTGCATCATAACCACACTTGATAGAATGCCTGCCAATTTGAGAAATGAGGTGGCATAATTCTAGCATCTTATTTCCTGAGGCCTTATCATCCAGCTTCCAAGTCTTCTCCTTTAATTAATATAGGGAAGTATCTTATTATGTATGTGTTAGGCAGTTTAAGGCCCTGAAAGCAGGGCAAACTTTCTTTCCAAAGAGGGCCAGTATATTACATTTTTGTTATTAGGAAGGAGGTTTTTCTGGAACCACACTAGACCTCTTGCTGACATGCAGGTACATCACAACTGGATTTTATATGCACATACTTACAGGATTCCACATAACTATATAATCGGTCAGGCTCCCTGGGAGCAGGAGCAGAGATTCATGTTCCAGGGATGCAATTGGAAAAGTATCCTCTAAGGCCTCTATTACTGAAGATATGGCTAAAGGTCTTGGCTCTGGTGAACCCAAAAGCTCCCTATAGCTTGCTCTGTATTGAACAGCACTTTAGTTTGGCATCTAAAGAGATCCTTTATCCTTCTGAAGGTATTATCCAATGAGACATCATATGGTAGAAACAGTGGAAAGGGTGCCATAAGTATTGCAGTTATAGTTGAAAGGGTAAGAGACCCAGGAGACATATGCCGGTTCATTCATCTCAGAATCAAAGGAATCAGAGTCCTCAGAGGGGGGTGATTCCATTTTCTTTTTTTAAACAGGGATTCCTTACACCAAAGGTTGATCTTAAGAAGGCAGCATGATGTTAAGAAATCACCCAAAATTTTGGGCCCAGTTTATAAGGTCTTGAGAGAGGCCTGAGATAGGGGAATGGGTAGATGACATGGCTTTCAGGTTGAAGCAAGGTAGTGTACGTCCGAGAATTTGATGACTTTGTCCTACCTTTACAATGGATGGATGACTACCCTAGGGGCCTCATGATGTGGGTGAACATCCTCAACCTCTATCATGGATCTGTAGACATCTTCATGGACATAGAGCAAGGAATTACCCTCAGTCTATTGACAGCCATTTCTACAAACTGATGGAAAAGTGCAGAAACAATTTTGAGCAACAGTGTTTTCCTTTTCTCCACTGTTGTATGACCTAGTAGTAGATATACATATATAGCTGGAGGGTGGGGTAGGGATGTTCCCCACTTGGGGGTACAGGTGGCATGCATGCCCTGCAAAAAGGCTTACCTTTGAGGTTTGCCAAAAGTTGCTTTGGTGGGATTTTTTTGGTGAATTTACTTTCAATTAAAATGAATTCATCTGATTGGCATAATTCCCACCTTCGGTAATCATAATTCAGGTGTCAAAGCCAGAAGTATGAAGAGAGATATCTGGACTTACCAGTGATGGAATGGTTTCAGCTCAGGAGGCTGTACCATCATCCTACAGCATGTTGGCATCCAAAGGGGCAACACCAGAGGTAACAGTAAAAATAGATGTTGAAGTCATGGTCTGTAAAACTACCTTACCTGACCTGACAACCTCAAGCACAGGTGGCCTTGAGACTCTGAATGAATGCCGAGGGCTTTCCGGTGTGCATCTCAGTATTCTTTCTCTCAAGACCCATTCTCAGTTAATTTGTGCCTTTTTTGATATGGCTTTCATGAATGATGGTCAGTGCCTTGGTGGTTCTGGACAAGACATCCCACTTGCTCTTGTTGCTATAGTCTTGGAGAGAATTGGCTCTTCACTTCATAGTCTTCTTGTTAAATGGAAGCAGTGGGTACAGGAGGTGACATTGTGCCTCGTCCCCAGACAAAAAAAGGACTGACTGTGGACGTCTTTTGAGTAGAACTTGCTTTCCAAAGGTAATATACTGATTTTCTTTTGGTAACCAATGACATCTAATCCCCCAATGCCTGAAAATCTCAAACATATTTCCCAGCAGGGTACTTGTCTACTATGTCAAGAAGTTAAGCAAAATCAATGGACTGACAATGTTCTGTGTGACCTGCATCAATTCACATATGAATTGCAGATAGTAAGAACTAAAAATGGTTCAGACAGAGATCCCTTTTATACCACGGACATACAGACGTCCAGATGGAAGGACACCCACCCAGCCTAGAGGGGAAGGGTGCTAACCTTAGAAGCCAGGATTGATGTTGGGTAGTCTGTCAGACATCCAAAATGTGAAGAGTAATGCAACAATGGATTATACAATGAACACTATACACTATGAAGTTCACATGAGAGTACTGCAACAAGGAATGTCGGTAAGCGTACAGAAAACCTTCTCTACTCAGGTCAGTCACTGCAGCATTTACAAGGTGGCACTCTGAAAATATCATATACAAAGTAAGAAAAATGTTTATTTAAAAAGAACATTTTAAGTGATATCCCTTCAACAGCTTTAATCGAATAAAAATAAAGTAATATATTCACTATAATATTATACGTCTCAACCTCTTAGGACTGAAATATGGACAAAGCACAAAATAAGTGGTGGACAAAGGCCCAAGAACTGGAGACACATTAAAGATTGCTCTTATAAACATAGAAAGTTGCCACAATAACAGTTTTTTTGTTAGCATGCATTTTCTGAAAGATATGAAGTTGGAAACTGAAATCTCTGTCATTATTTAATGACTTCAATCCTCAATTATTTGCCAAAAAAAAAACCACACACACATTTTATGAGGAAAAAACAAAAATCTGGACCTTCTGTGAAAATCTAAAGTTGAGAGGTATATATTATACTTGTTTAGACTAAGAATGAACAGAAACATTGATTATGTTAATACTTCCTCACTATTTACAGTGACCACGAGGGAACATTCCTTTGAGGTCTGGTTTAACAAGCTTAGTTGTAGGACTATTATACCATTATGCATAATCATGCCAGTAATAGTGTGTGGTTTTGTACGATGTGTTATGTCTTTACCTCATAGTCACAAGGTAGAGGGTTTGATTCTGACCACTGGTAGTTGGCTAGGCTTAAAATGGCCCTTCAGGGAAGCTAGCCTAGTATGACCCTCTAGTATGAGCCTCTCTGAACAATTTCCAAAATTTGGAGGTCATTATGAGTGTAGATATTTTACCTTCATTAGCCTTCCACTATCAATATTACATGAGGTATTTAATCTCTAGACAAGCATGCCTGGTGCTTACAGGATTTCTTCTCGAATAGTGATGCCCTGTCCATGCTTGCCACAACATTAACCATTTGTTCTGCATATTTTTGATTATACGCTCTTTCCAAAAATGTCTCTGAAAACTGCAGCATCATCGATGCGCTATTGTGTATCATGAATAAAAACTGATGGGATAGTCATGAAATTCTGTTTATGGACATTGAAAGCGATGTTCCTGCAATGGGAGGACCTGGCAGGTAATATTATTTTGTTCTGCAGAAATAAAGGAAGGATGGTCAGTTTATTGAAAAGACCTTCGACTTACACAGAAGCTTCTCAATCTGGATTGGAAAATGCTGAAGAAGATAGTTATAAACAAAAGAAAAACTCAATGAGGAAGAGCTTGAACAGAAATAAGAGCTTCACTTGTATAAATTATTTGAATATGTTGAAAAAAAAACATAGACCTGGGGAGAGTTGCTGTGGGCCTGTTCCTTTTGTGGTATTGTTGACTTGTTTACAAAATTCCCATATTAGGAATTATTTTCTTAATTGCATCTGAACGTCACTATAAGTATGTGCTGAAAAACATTCCAAAAGTATTTCAGGATCAAGAAAGTTTACTCAAGTTATTGATATCATAAGAACCATATAATTATTTTAATCCTAAAACACTGGTCTTTTGGAACATTGATTATTTGCATACAAAATGTGTTGTGTGTGTGTGTGTGTGTGTGTGTGTGTGTGTGTGTGTGTGTGTGTGTGTGTGTGTGTGTGTGTGTGTGTGTGTGAGAAAAAATGTAGATGTGTATGCTATAATTGTGTACAATACCTCAGTGATAACAGCACTGGACTCTAGAAACCAGAGTCATAAATTTATACCTAAACAAGGCTTCAACCTCTTCAGTTGTATCCAACAGATTTTGATTAATCAACAGAACATGACTTTTTAGCCCACATATACTGTTTATTTATTTTTATTTATATATTTATTGATATTTGATTATCGGGAAAGTCCAACTGGGTAGGAGCCCATTTTAAGGGAAGGCCCAGGAAGAAAAATTTCAAGGTATTACAAAACATTTTAAGAACAATAATTTTACAGTCTTTAAAAACAATACAAACAAAAATACACTTTAAATAATTGTACTAAATTAGACGTAATATAAAATCATTGGTAAAGAATAGATACAAGTTATATGACAATGATTTAATAAAGAAATTTTAGCCAGTTTATAGAGAAATTGAAGAATATGTTTCTAACTCAGTTTCTAACTCAGCAGAGCTCCTCGTGGTGTCCTGCAGAGTGATCCAAGCAACAGAGAGACAAAAGAGAGACTTTAAACAGATAAAGTATTTTTTTCTCTGCTTTCTAACTGCGACTGCATTTTCTCACCGAAAAGCGAGTTTCTGGCTTACCTAATATCTCAAAAGCATTGTTCTTGTAACTTAACTGTTTTTTTGCACTTCTAAAAGTTGTTTTTGTGTTGTTTAACTGTTGTAGGCTACACACTCAAGTGTGCTAGCCGTTTAAAGCACTTACAGTGTTTCCTGTTTAAATTTCTGTTGTTTCTGCTAAAAAAAAAAAAAAATCCTTGTTTCCCGCCTCTTCTAAACTAGAGTAGTCCAGATTTCAGGTTTGCTGAATTCTGGGCTGTGGTATAGTTCCTGTGTTGTCCATATCCTTATTTGGATAGGAGGAAGCTTCTCTGTTCACCAGTGAGAGTGAGGAGCTTTGAGCAGCCTATCTGTCCCTGGAGGAGTGGTCTCAGCCCAGCAACTAGTAGCTTATTGGCCGTTTTGGGCTAATTCCTATCTCTTTCTAGCTCCCTGCCTTAAAGCCCACATTTGTGCAGTTTTAAACTATTCCCGGCTCCACAAAGTCTGCTCTTCAATTTTTCCCTTAGAAGTAGTCAAACTCTCAAAGTAAGCACTCAGCCTTCCTGCTACAGCCCAGCATTTGCTCAAATTTCTCAGTATAGCACTAACATACTATAGCATTACACCCCCTTATACTACCTAGAAGTACAAGGCTCCCTATTCGTCCATTCCGGACAATCAACAAAACAGTTCTTTAAACTATCCAGGCATGTCCAAAGTGCAGTTTCATGTACACTCTCCAGTCCAGCTGGTGAATCTGGGAATCTTGAGGCAATGTTACAATTGCCTTATGTACACAGACAACCCTCTCCTCCTTCCAACAAACTCAAATGTATGTGAGAGATGCAACTATAGAGCCAAACTGGAGGCAGAGCTCTCTCAACCCAAGACTGGTACAGTCAGTCAGGAGGAGAAGGAAACCACCCGCACCATACAACCAGTCTCACATAGACCAATCGTATCAGCAAACAAGACACATAAACTCACAAAAACATACTCGGAGGCTCTAAATAAAAATTTGCCAAAGCAGTAGAGACGTCCAAAGCAGACATCCAAGCAACCACTACCACCTAACAACTCTCACGTATCACATACTTCACAAAGTCAGTGTGCCACACAGTCGCAGCCCATAAGGCTAAATAACACACCAAATACACAAGTAATAGGAGACTCTATTATCAGGCACACTGACGCTCCGCTCACCAGACTAAACAAGGAGAAGGTCACTGTAAGCTGCTTGTCGGGTGCCAGGATCCGCCACATAACACAAGCACTCAGGTCACTCCACAGCAGGTACAAATATGACTCTGTCATTGTCCATGATTTTGTGAATGACCTGAGACATACCACCTTGGACTATATGAAAAGAGACATAGAGGAGCTCTCGGATCATGTAGCCCAGGCCGGTATGACCCTGACCCTGAGTAGCATCTTGCCCTCACCAAGAATGTTGCTACAGTATAAGGACAAAATGATAAATTTTAACAATTGGCTAAGCTATTGGTGTCATTCAAAGGGGATCCAGTGTCTGTCAACCTGGGATGACATGTTCGACAAACCACGCTGCTTCACTAGGGACGGCTTGCACCTGTCACCCTTAGGCTTTCGAATACTGGCTAAGACTCTTGCCACCCCCATAGTACCTTTTTTAGGCAAGGCTCAAAAGACAAACCCACCTCCATAGAAAATACAAGAAACAAAAAACTAAGGGTAATGCTACTCAATGCCAGAAGTCTAAACCTCAAGATGCACGCACTCGAGGCACTCCCTAGTATGGAGAAAATTTATATCTGTGCAGTAACAGAAACCTGGTTCAAGGCTCCAGAGAGCACCCCAGCACTACCAGGATATAACTCATACCATTCTTTTTGGCCCCAGAACTCCGACCGAAATACTAAAGGCGGGGGAGTTTCCATTTTCATCAAGGATACCCACACCTCCAGGTTAGTGGCACTGCACGAGGCATCGGAGACCATCCATGTGCAACTAACAGTGGGCAAAACTGCTTTTCATTTTGTAGCCTGCTACAGATCACCCAACTTGTCCCAGGACCCCCACTCGGCATTCCTGAGAACAGTGGAAAATATAAAGGTCTCACCAAACAGCATGTTATTGGGGGATTTCAACTACCCAAACATTGACTGGGAAAACTACTCAAGTCCAAACTCCTTTGCCCAATGGTTCCTGGAATTTATAAACTCAAACACCATGGAACAACTGGTCACCACTCCCACAAGAGAGGACGATGTATTGTCCTGGTCATCACCAACATGGGGGCTCAATGTTCCACACTAGAGGTAAACCCCTCGTTGGTAAGATCAGACCATAAAGTAATCATTATGGACATCCACATCCCAACCCCACCCCCAGCCAAGGAAACCACTGTGAAAAACTTCTCAAAAGCAAACTTCACAGTTCTCAAGACCGAGGTGGAGAACTTCAAAGCACCCAGGCTAATGGAAAATGCTACCCAAAATGTAGAATCCTTCACAAATGCATTCTATGAGCACCTACAGGAATGCATGGATCATGCCATCCCAAGTAAAACCAGGACTCACTCCTCCAAAAACAGGAGATCAGTCTGGTGGACCCTGGCTATAAATAAACTTTACAACTGAAGGAGGAAACTATTACATGATAGGGCAAAATCCCAAAAAGGGACGGCATCCCTGATCAGTACTAGCAAGAAACTTCGATACCTCATAAAATCATCAAAGGCTAGCTTCGAAAGAAAAATTGCCAAAGATTCTATAGATAATTGCAAGGCTTTCTTTAGCTGTGTCAAGAATCTGGGTGGTAACTCCCAAATCTGCTCTGAGCTGGTGCAAAATGGCACAAAGTACACTGAACCCACTAACATTGCCAACATCCTGGCAGACAGGTTCAGTGCAAACTTTACTCCTGTCTCCCCCCCAAAAGGACCTGTGTCTATCCCAGAAGTATGCAGTCCCCCTGACATCACAGACACATAGGTGAAAGCAGCCCTATCCAAAGTAAAAAACACAGCATCAATGGGACCGGATGGCATCCCTGGCTGCATCTTACACAAACTCCAAAAAGAACTAAACCCTCACATAAATTCACTGTTCCAACTCAGCCTCACCACAACTTATGTACCCAAAGAGTGGCGTACAGCAAGAGTAATCCCGCTCCACAAAGGGGGTACCACAACGGATCCCAGGAACTATCATCCTATAAGCCTGACTAGCCTGGTATGCAAGGCTATGGAGCACATCATCATATATCTCATAAACAAAGACATTGGGAACCTCCAGACACTGGACCCTATCCAATTCGACTTTGTTAAAGGCAGATCATGCCTCCTAAACCTAGTTGACTTCTTCAAAACAGTTACCAAAGCCATAGATGAGCCTACTTGGACTTCGCAAAGGCCTTTGACACAATACCCCATTCTGGTATCATAAATAAGCTTACCAGTCTAAATATCAGTCCATTCATCACAAGATGGGTTGCAAACTGGCTCAGGGATAGAACTCACATGGTCAGAGTCGTGGGTGCCATGTCTGACTCTAAACCCATTACAAGTGGCGTCCCATAGGGCTCTGTCCTGGGACCCCTCTTGTTTGGTATATACTTCTCTGAGGTACAGGCAAGCACGGTAGGACTGTGGCTGACCAAGTTCACAGATGATTGCAAACTGGGAACCTTAATCGACTCTCCAGCTGACATAAGCATCCTCCAGAAGGGTCTTACGGAGACGGATACCTGGTGTCAGAACCATGGCCTCAAGCTAAATGCCAAAAAATGTATAGTCATCCCCTTTGGGAAAAACAAAGTGCCCACAAACTACCACATAGGAGGTAATCCACTAAGTATGGAAGAAGTAATTGGGGATCTGGGGACCCAAGTAGATATTAGCCTCTCCTTTGACAATCACATTGCCAAAGTGGTTAGAAAAATCTTCTACATAGCTCATCTAATCACAAAACGGTTCACATCTAGATCAAGAGAGGTCATTGTGCCCCTCTACTCATCACTCATCAGGCCCATAATTGAGTACAATGCCCCATTTCGGATGTACATTACCAGACACCTGCAACAGCTGGAGAGACCGCAAAAGTACCTCACCAAGAGGATCATGGGCCTCAAACAGATGCCCTATGCAGCTCGACTAAAGAAACTCCAGCTCTACTCAGTTGCTTACCACCTACTCAGAGGCGATCTCTGTCTGACGTACAAGGCCATGTCTAACCCAGAACTAATGGACATGCTCCACCTCAAAAAAAACAAATCCATTAGAGCTACACACTCCAGGGATTTAAACCTCAGCACAGCTATAAATAGGACATGCTGGAGGGATAGATTCATATCCCAGAGGCTTCCCTCGCTCTGGAATAGAGTCCCAGTCCATGTTAGGCAGAGCCCCTCGCTGACCCTCTTCAAGAGAAATCTTGATGAGTGGATGGGAAATCATAAATTCACTCCTGGGGATCACTTCTATGGCCCTGCTGGACAGGGGCTCAGGAATCTAGTCTAAAAGGGAGGCGAAAGCCAACATATTCTGGCTAGGCTTATAAATGCCCTAGGACAGATAGCCTAATGCCTACCTATGAACCTATGTTGTTTCCACTTTCATATTGATTGACATATTTACTTTGGTATTTTGATGTACTTAGTATAATTGCATTATTTAATAATTATGTTAGGTATATGAATCACTATATTATCTGTTTCTTTACTTATGTGATGCAATTTGTGTATGCATACACATAGGTTCATAGGTTAGTACTAGGTTAACTGCCCTTGTGGGCCATTTGAAGCCTAGCCAGTTAAACCATGTGAGAATCAAACCCTGCACCTTGTGTCTTTAAGGTAAACACCTTAACCATTATGTCATCCTCCCACCCATATTTGCTATCAGTGTCTTTTGCCATTGTGCATGCACAATAACAGTATGACGGGTTATAAGAATATTTATTAATTAACTAAATGTGTGTGTGTGTATATATATATATATATATATATATATATATATATATATATATATATATACATACATTAGCGTGTGTGTGTGTGTGTGTGTGTGTGTGTGTGTGTGTGTGTGTGTGTGTGTGTGTGTAATAATGCTATCCAAAGCAATCTGTGCACAGAGAAGTAAGTGATGCAGAAGAATAGAGAGTTTTGCTGTTGGAAGTATTGTTTACCTCTATGTGTTGTTTGAGCATTAGTTGAAATCCCATGGAAATACAACAAACTGAATTCACAGAGAACTATAGTGTCAATATTTTATCTCAGTTTTTACTTGATTCCTTGAAGTGTGAAGACACATAGAAGATTCATAAAAGAAGGCAGCTCATCAGTTATAGTTAGTACTAGTGTGGGTGATAGAGGCCATAATGGGAATGCTGGTAGTTGTGTATGAGATGTATTGTACCCTTTTCCCTATACCTTTCCTTTCCCCTTTCCCTTTCTTTTCCCTTCCTTTTCCTTTTCATTCCCTTTCCTTTCCCCTTTCATTTTCCTTTTCATTTCCTTTCCCCTTTCCCCTTTTCTTTTCATTTTCATTTCCTCTCCTTTCCCTTTCATTTCCCCTTTCCCTTTCCTTTCCCCTTTCCTTTCCTTTTCATTTCATTTCCTTTCCCCTTTCCCCTTTCCCCTTTCCCCTTTCCCTTTCCTTTTCCCTTTCCTCTCCCTTTCCTTTCCTTTCCCCTTTCCTTTTCCTTTCCTTTCCCCTTTCCTTTTCGTTTTCCTTTCCTTTCCCCTTTCCTTTTCCTTTTCATTTCATTTTCTTTCCCCTTTCCTTTTCAATTCCTTTCCCCTTTCCTTTTCATTTCCTTTCCTTTCCCCTTTCCTTTTCCCTTTCATTCCCTTTCCTTTCCCTTTTCCTTTTTATTTTTTTTTAGGTAAGGGAGACAAGAATCTTTTTATTTTCATGAATCAGTGGAATGGAAACCTCCCTGTACCCATGCATGAAGTACTTGACACTGGAATACTAAGCCCACCCTGAAGTCACAATTAGATGTTAAATGTAATTATTGGGAAAGGATATATAGTGGGTTAATCTAGAGGATGTTTTAATATGAAATTGCATTTGTAGTTTACTAAAGATTAGTTTTCTTCCTGTTGTATACTACGCGATGAAATATTGGGCTCTCACAATTCTAGACATAAGAATATGATACTTCAGAGCTGAGTACCTACTGTGTCTTTATTGAAGGATGGGTGTTAGGTGGAGATACAGAATGGAAGACTGGAAGTGATGATTTTTTTTTCCTTAAGTAAGAGGAATCCACCTTCATGGCTTTCCTAAGCAGACATATTTATTTATTTTAGGGACTACACACTAACAGACAGGGGGTCTATATTACCTTTTTGAAAGGGCTGTTCATACAATGCTCTTTCATCGACATATATGCACCAAAATACCAAAACTCCTAACGGCAAATACATTTTTTTCCCAGGTGGAAAAAATCCTTGGCTGTTGTCAGGAATTTGCCCTTTCCTGCCCTGTAGTGTGATCTTGGAGTTGGTATATTTTAATAGGGGGGGGGGTGAAGCCCCCAATTCAATGTTTGTCTTGTTTATTGTTGGCCCAGTGATTTTTTTCCCTAGAAAAAAAATTCCTTTTGTGGCCGTTTAAAGTTTTGGTATTTCGGTGGATATGTGTCGATGTAAGGGCGTTTGACGAACAGCCCTGTCGACATCATAATGTAGACCCCAGGACACCATTGAGTGTCCAGATAGTGGGAATTTTATTCTATTTTATTATAATTTGGTAGATTTGGGAGAGGAAATCAGCAGTGTGGGTAACACTTTTTCTTACTCAACTAAAGTGTATTTATGTTTGAAGAAAGAGAGCACATCTTCTTGTCTGAATTCATGAATTGACATTGGTAAATTGGGAAGCTACCCTGTCACTGGTGATGTGTTTTAAGGAGAATGACAGGGCAAATAAATGCAAAAATTGACATAGTCACCACTCTAGCAGAAGATCGCTCTCTTCATCCCAGAATGGGGCATCATAGTTCTTCATTTACATTACTGAGAATGTCAGTGCATTATATTAGTACTGATGTTTCTAGATGTCACTCAGTAAAATGAAAACAGTGACTGGAGAGCAAGCCTTCCATCCATACCTCTCAACTGTCCAGATTTTTGCATAATGTCCAGATTTTTGCCTCATATTTTTGGTCTGTTCCTCATAAAATTTGTGGTTGTGTGCGAAATCATTGAGAATAAATAGAAGTCACTAAATAATGGCAGACATTTGAGTTTCATACTTCACATACTTCAGAATATGCATAAAAATGCAAAGCCTGTTATTCTAGCAACTTTCTAAGTTTATAGGAGCAATATTTAAAATCTGTCCCTGTTTTTGGGCCATTATCTCCCCGTTATGTTTGGCTTTCCCCAGATTTCTTGCACTATGAGGTTAAGAGGTATGCTTCCATCCAAACCTTCTGCCAGAGAACTTGTTCCTTTTATATCTTATTAGCAACCCAGTGTATTGGATACGCAGGGCATCACAATAACGAAATGGCGTTGCCTACTGTTTACATTTCTGGAAACCATACCTCTGAAAAGAACTACACAAGAGACAGACAGTTCAGAGATGATTACAACATGCTAGTTTAGATTCTACACACAGTCATATAAAGACAAATTAATGAAGTTACTTCACTCAGTCTCATGGAAAATAGCAACATGACAATGTTTTAGCACATTATAGGAGTTAGTAAAATATTCAGCAACTCCTTTCAAAGAAGACAACATGCAAATTATATTGGTACTATGTGACAGTGAGGAGTAATTTACAAGTAGATTATGATAAGTGAGGTGCATATTTGATAGCAGGAAGGACTACAGTTTTTTGGTTAAGTTTTTCCTGAGATTTACTTTACAGATAGAAATCAAAGTGTGATTACTGGCCCAAACAGTTATGGTACATGCACATACTGTTTTTACATTTCATCTGGAGTCATGATTCTGATAGAACATTGGTAACAGACTGCTTTTAACAAAATGGACTAGCATTTGTCCTCTCTTGCTTCATTTCAATTCCATATTATTTTTCCAGCAACCTTATCTCTAATGGCTTCATCTCAGTCACTTTTATAAAGTAATTCTGCTGCTCATTTTCATAAGACTATCTCAGATCAAGAATGGAAGAATTTCCGGCATGGATTTTTTTTCTCATTGTTTTGTAATATTTTTCTTGTGTGTTTCTTTAAGACTGTTATTGATTGCAATGACATTGAAAAATAACCCAGTTATTTGCATTTATTGTACAAATACTGCCATAGTCTAATATAGTGGCATGAAACAGATAGTTGGCAGAAATGACTAGTTCCTAAGTGCAGAGTAAAATTTTCCTAGAAACAATTAATCTCCCAATAGGACTGAACCACATACAGTCAGGAGCCCACCACTGTGATTGTCTTTATGCTGTAATGTGAAGAAAGGCAGTAGTGATGTTTAGTATTCAACTTTTTTTTCAGTTTCATTAGACGTTGCTGTATTTCATTTTGCATAGTTTGTTGGGATCTGTGCTGTCATTGATATAAGAATCACACATTTTTGGCTTGCCTTAATATCCATTATTCAATTGGTTTGTTAAAAGTAGAGTGTTGAAATACTTCTTTACGTACAAAGTTCCTTGCTTTGTCTCCATAAACATAAGATCCTAGCTAATATCTCACTTGGTAGGCAGTTGTAAGATAGGGTTTACCAACTTTTAGTTTTTGGTGTAATGTTTAAAATTTCAGCATTCTGGTTACTATCAAAAATTCCTCCATCTCTATTGACTTTTCTTATTTTGTTTGCCTTACCTTCCTTCCCAGAATGATACAAGCAGTCCCCAGAATTGTCTGTGCAGATAAGCACTTACATTCCAAAGGAAGCAGCAGAAAGCCTATCTGCCTACTTGGAATTCAGTATATTTTATAAATTGTAAGCACTGTTGAATTTTGTAGGTAAAATAACTACTTGTCACATTATAAAGCTACAAGGGATTTATAGGTACTAAATTCCCACTCTCATTCCGACATTTCCCTTTCCTTTCTTTGGCAAAACCATCTGCATGCTGCCATGCTGTGCCTCCACTGACAATGGTGCCCTCAAACCTCAAACTTAGAAAATAACTGTAGAGTACATGTATGGGAAATAAGCCGTGTGTGTGTGTGTGTGTGTGTGTGTCTGACACACACATTTTCACAAAGATATATTTGAGTTACTGTATCACAAATGTTACTTATCAGCACATTGTCTGTATCATCATCAAACATTTATCACCATTATGTGTCATCTAAAGCCAGAACTAATTATCATTACCTATAGAAGTATCTGCATACTTTTCCTAACAATAACCACAACCAGTTAACCAAAAAAAGAGAGAACGGCTGCAGAGTCTTCATATCACTTCTCATTTCCAGAAACATTATGATCTACACTGCCAGAAATGCAACAAGAATCAATCAACATTTACGATATGTACTACACAAACCATGTAAATGGTCTACATGTGTTAAAATGCACTTTCTTTTTTTATTAAAACACGGCTTTTAAGTTCATCTCTCAGAAAAGGCTTGTTGCATTATAGCTAAAGTTTATTCAAGAACAAGTAAGTGGGAGAACAATCTATTGGGCATGGTATTTAATATAGTAATAATCATGGCTGACACCACGGGGTTTCAAAATTTACTTGAGATTGGAGAGATTTACCAGCAAGGCTTAAGCCCCAGTGAGTAAATCTCACAGATAGTATGTAAACATTTATCCTACTGGTTTGGCTATGAATATTTTAATATACAACTAATATTAAAAAAAACATTGTCTTACCTTTCAAGATATCCCTGTTGTGGGGTAGCACTCTGCTACCAACTCCGCTCTGTGTGCCAAATAGTTTCTCTTGCAACATCTTAGATATATACTGTGCATTACAATTTGTGATTTTTATCTGTTGTACGATTTTAATTCAAAGTTTTAAAATTAGTTGGCATGTTGTACTATGCATTCTACAGTACAGATATGAGAGTGATTTCCCAATATATTTTGAATAGTATTTTTTCAGACTTGCAGCTGCTTTGATGAAGATGACATTTTTAATTCTGTTTTTATGTTCTACTGAATGAGACTTTTTGTGGTAGCAGTCAATGTTTACAACCAATGAAAAGACTATTTTAGCCAATCAAATAAGCCAGCTTTGGAAGTGTGATGAGCTAGCAGACGTTTGGGATTGCCTGCAGGCTGCTCTGTCGGAGGTGCTGGGTGGGCAGATTGGACTGACTGAGGAGATGATTTTTTTGAGTTATGCTACAGAATTGGAATTGCCTGGATATAGTAAAGTCTTCCTGAGTCTAATTATGGTGGCTGCCAAAAAAAGCAATTACTAGAAAATGGAAATCAAAGTCTAGACCAGCTTTACTAGAAATAGTGAATATAGTAACAGAGATAAAACAACTGGAATTGTGATCATCAGAAAAGGGAAGGAACAAACTACATAGAAAAAAATGGGAATTGTGGGAAAAGTATATGCAGAACAGGAATGAGGTTTAAGTGGCAGGATTTGAATGAGCTATGTAATGCTTAACTGCCAATGATTAGAATGTTTATAAGTGATTAATGTTTACAACTACAGTTGTTTCAATGGTGTCTATGATATAAACTGTTTACAACTAAAGTGATTTCATTTTGTATGTTTTTCATTTATTTAAATGTAAGATTGCCTTTGTCACATGGAAATTTATTAAATATGTTGGGAAAAAAATTTAGAGTTAGATGAGGCTCAGTTACTAACAGGATAGGAGGAGATGAGATAAAAATTGTGATGTATAACCAATCTACAGGAAAGTCCCCAGGTATAGATAGTATTCATGTGGAAGTTTGGAAGCTAGGAAGGAAAAAACTGATGAAGATCTGGAAGGTTTTGTTTAAAAGTACTTTAAGATGAGGAGAAGTACCAACATCCTAGAAGAAAGCTGTGGTAGTTGTAAAATGATGATCCAGAGGGAAGCAGAATGTAAGAAAATCCCACTGTTGTTGTTGTTGGGTCTTGATGCAGAGAAAGCATTTGACAGAGTAAGCTGGAACTTTATGAGCAGGGCAATGGAAACATTTGCATTTCCTGAAAAGATTTTAAGGTTGATTAGGAGGATATATGAGAGATCGGAGGCGAAAATTAAAGTGGGTGGCGTCCTCTCTGATAATTTCTGCTTGAGCAGAGGAACCAGGCAGGGGTGTCCTCTTTCCCCTTTGTTATCTGCATTATATTTAGAACCACTGGCAAAGAAAAAAAGGACTCAAAAATTCAAGGATATAATTGGTATGGTAGTCAAGAAAAGCTGGTTCTATTTGCAGATGATATTTTATACATGACAAAGCCAGAAAGAGACATTACAGTGTTGTGCAACATTTTGAGACAGTTTCATATCTTTTCGGGATACAAAATTATTGAAGTCATAACAAAGGCAATAGCAGTAAATTATGTGCCCATACACAAATTGGTTCAACAATATCCATATTTATGGGGCATGATAAAATGAAATATTTAGGAGTATGGATTAAAAATAATTTTGGTATGGCAGCTAAGGATATGTGGAAAGAGACTTAAATGATAATACAAAAACTGAGAAAATGGAAGCTTTGTTATATGGATATGGATAGTAAGATACAAGCAGTCAAAATGTTTTTAATCCACTTAGTCTTATACACAGGTCAGACATATTTTTGTCAACCAGAGGAGAAGTTGTGGATAGCAATTAATAAAGAGCTGAGGGATTTTATCTGGGAGGGGAAGATGGTAAAAGTCAAGTGGGATAAGATGATTCTTCCAGTATAACAGGGTGGATTGGGATTATCTGATTTGAAGGGATATTTCAGAGCTAGGCTCTTGTACATAGCACAAGCAGAAAACTATAATTCAAAGTGGAAAGCGTGGTGATGAAGAAACAGTGGAAGCTCAAGAAACAAGGAGAAATTTGGATTTTGGATGCAGGCCTTTCAGGAGAATAACAATAATCATACAGAATATTATATTTATAAAGTGGCAGAAAGTGTCCTAAGAATGAAGCAAACATGGGAATGGAAAAAGGAGATTCTGCTGATAGGGATGACTGCAATTAGGGATACAAACAATAGCAAGAAGGGGCTGTAATTGTCAATCTTTTATATGAATCCTCCATAACAAAATTCTGGAACAACCTCCCTGCCAATTTATGTTGCATTACTCACACTAACCACTTCAAAAAAGAACTGAAGAACTATTTCCTGAATACTTGGCTATGCCACTGCCATGACCCAACCTAATCATGTTTCTGTTACCTATTATCTCCTGTATCTCCATCTTTGAACAGTAGGTTTGCTGGCTCTGCTCTGTTTAGCTAATGAACTATATATTTCTGTATGGAATGCACTATGTTTTCATCTTTATAATTACTTGGTTATTATTAAGTTTCTTTTCTTTTTTACAAAAGCATACCATTTTACTATGTATGTATATATATATTGCAAAATTGTCTTTGTTACTTTGCGAAATCTACCACTGAAAATGGGCCTCTGCTCAGTTGGACTAACCTGGTTAACAAATGTGAAATAAATGAAAAAAAAAAACCCGATAAAGGAACCAAGGTACTGGGAGCAAATGACTAGAGAGGGAAAGATGACAGGATGGGAAGATGCCAAGAATTTATCTGGACTGCAGGTTAGAGACTGATATCAATCCTTGATAGGGAAGGCAGAGTGTAGGCAAAGAGAAATAAATGGAGAAATGGGGGGGGGGGGTGTCCTAAACGAAAGACCAACACTAGTAGAGTTTTTAGTAGTATCTATAACAGAAGCTGCCATTAAAAATGAATAATTAATAGAGCATATAAAATATTACATAGCTATAAGAATCAATCAGAGGAGGTTAAAAAGGATTGGATAAGCAATTCACAAAGAAGCAATGGGAGGATATATGTATGTCTCTCAAATGTTTACATAGATATTTTTATACCCCAAGTAGACTCCAGATAATTTTTTCTTCAGGTAAACAGCAAATGCTGGAGGTGTGACAGGGAAGAAAGAAGTAATTAGGAACATATTTTCTGGGAGTGCGGTGAGTTGGCTGACTTTATGGATTCCCTGTGGAATGCACTGTCTGAGATGCTGTGTGTACAGATAGGTGTGACCAGGGAGATGATTTTTCTGAGCCATGATACAGAATCGGAATTACCTAGACATGGTAAGGCCTTGCTGTGTCCAATTATGGTGGCTATCAAAACAGCAATTACTAGAAAATGATGTACAAGGAGTGCCTGGCATCAAGCCACTGACTGAACTGCAACATATTAAGTTGCTGTAAAGCACAAACTGACAAAATAATTATGGCCACTACATTGTACACTATCACTGAACTTTGCAGTTTAGTAAACATGAAAAAAGATAAGTGAATAAAAAGAAAGATAAATCATAATAAGTCAAAAGGCGTAACTGCAGGAGTAAAATAAAACGCAAGGAATGCCGTTATGTGTGTGCATCTGTGGGACAAGGTCTCTTAAGTTGTCTGTAAGTTCCATCCATTTTCAGATGTATAGTAAAGTATATCCTAATGACCTAGGTTAAATTCCCACAACACATATTTGCATATTGTGAGATTTTATACAAGTCATTTATCCAGATCAAAGGAGGGAGTTGTCTCCAGTGGGTCTCAGTTACAGAAGGAAAATAAATTATTACACTTCTTGCTTTACAAAAGACCTATTTATATGCTTTAATAAACAAAGAAGTTTAATCATGTTTGCTTATTTGTCAGTGGAGTAAACCCAGTAAGCACAGGTGTTTCTTTTTGGGGGTGACATGGGAACAAAAGCCTTTGGCTTAATCTACCACCGACTCCTCCTTCTCTCTCTCTCTCCCTTCAGAACATTGGCATTAATAATACATCCATCACCTAGTTTCAAGATTTCTTGTCAAACAGATTTTTCATAGTTAAGTTAGGCTTTACCTTCCATCAGACCAAAGCTCTTTCAGTGAGAGTACTACAATGTTATTTATTTATTTGCTTTTTGTTTTATCCCAGGTTTAACCCTGGCTTCTCTTTCCTATTCTCCTTTGTTTTCATTAATAAACTACCTCATGACCTTCCTAATCTATTACTTAATCGCTTTGTTAATGGCACGGTAATCTTTAAGTCCAGCCACAACTACTCTGCAATCAAAGCACAACTGTAAATAGACCTTAACTCCCTCATTTCCTGGCTCAATAACATTTTACATTTACATTTACATTTTACATTTGTTGACCGGGCTAGTCTAACTGGATTTGAGTCCATTTTCAGTAGAGGCCCGAGGAGAAAAGCTCCAAGCATAAACAGTAAAACAAAAGTTAACAATATATAACTAGGCCATGTAAGAAAACAGTACAGTGGTATCATTGGTTAAAAGCAAATATATAGTAATGTAATTATAGAATATAGACATTATGCTAATAGTTTATTTTTAGGTAAAGAATGGCAGCTGTACTAAACACAAAGTGGGTATGAGCACAACAGAGTAAAGTCCTTATAATATAATAATAACCACAGACTAATACTTTACCCCATAAGAACAAAAAGCATGCTATGTGGAACTACCCAAAAACTTAAAAAAATCACCAAAATCACCTAATATCGCTACCCTGTGTGAAACACCAGTAAAACCAGCCAACGCCTTAAAATACCTCAATTTGTGGCTAGACCAGTCACAAACATTCCATTTCCATATTGAAAAGGCAAGGGCAAAAGTTAACTCGCTTCTCTACTTGGCTAGGAAAAATCTCACTCTACCTACCTAGCCAGGGCTACTTTAGGTAAAGGAGTCCTTCTGGCCCAACTCAAATATGGAATATCCATAATAGCCACAGCTTCTAAGAAAAACTCCTCCACACTAACTCACCCTCAAAAAAGCCAAATGTTTCCCAATGAAGCATGAGAACACCTGCTGCTCAGCTCTCTCATTTTCAGACTTCTCCATCCTCACTCATTCCCACCACTGGCTGCCAGAATTTTTACCTAACACACATTACAACCTCAGGTGCCACTCCCAAACAATCTCCCCACTCCTATCGCCACAAACCAGGCCACACTGTAGCAAAATATGGGAATCCCTCCTTCAGAGCAGAACTTAAAAAAATCCTCCACACCAAACCAAACTGTACTGGTCACACAACAGGCCACATCAGCTAAGAACGTCTCAGCCTTCGCCTTACTCTCTGTTAACTACTAACATCTCTTAACTCCACCTCCCCCACCCTGACTCTCATTATTCCACAGCATTTCCACCATGATGTACCCCTGAAATATAATCATGCAAAACATATATTTCTCTCATAATTGATATATCTATTAAATGTTGCTGTGCAGTTTTTTTGTAATGTACTGTTGCTTTCTGCTCTGTTTTGATAAGTAAAGCTTACTGCCTCTCTATTCCACTTTGTTTTCTTTGTAAACTATTTCACCTGGGCAGTACCTGCAAATGGTCAGTTGTGATCAGTGTACTACCCAGTAAACAAATGTAAACTAAACTAAAATAAAATAAAATAAAAAAAACAATGTCTAGTAAAGCAACTTGCAGCAGATCGTACAACTGGTTAATTGAGACTGATGCAGTCAAACCCAGGACTACAGGGTGATGCTCTTATTTATATTTGTATTATAAAAATGGAAATATAACGACAGCATTTGCTTATATGGTTCATAAAAGTCTAGCAAACAGATGTACCTACTGGGGACTAAAAAAACTGTGATTCTGCATTGATCCACACTCTAAAGGGCAATCGTAAAAGTGCAATTTATACTAAGATAATTGTTTAAGTATGTAAGAGACTTCCTCTCACTCCAACATGCACTGATCTCAGAGTTAGTATATGTAAGGGTCATAACTCCCCCCTCACCATCATCAGGGGTGCAGCAAAGACACATTTACAGTATTAAAACAAGTTCCAGGTTTTGATTTTGATTTTAGAGGTTACAGTTTTATGATCATACGTTTTACTATTGGTCCTTATTGCCTACATATTTTAGCCATTAAGCCAAAAACAACTGGCATACAAGTGAAAAAAGGACACAGAGCTTGTGGTGTGAAATCTTTCCTTATCTTACATGTGCATTTTGGCTCTCTTTTAATTTAATACTGTAGAGTTTAGAATGTCCTTTCCAATGTTGTAAAATATCATATGCCAGTTAACCAAAAAAATAAATAAATAAGAAAAATATATAAATATAAATATATATGTATATATATATGTATATATATATATATATATATATATATATATATACATATATGTATATATATATATATATATATATATATATATATATATATATATATATATATATATATATATATATATATATATATATATCTAGGTTCATAGGTTCATAGGTTCATACTAGGCTATCTGCCCTAGGGCATTTATAAGCCTAGCCAGAGTGTGTTTGGCTTTCGCCACCCATTTTAAATTAATTTTGCTATGCCCTTTTTTGAGGTTAGTATACTGTGCCTCTATCTAACAGTGACACAGAAGTGATACCCTGGGTAAACCTACGATCCCCCATCCACTCATCAAGATTCCTCTTGAAGAGAGTCAATGAGGGACTCTGCCTAACCTGGACTGGGATTTTATTCCAGAGTGAAGGGAGCCTCTGGGTTATGAATCTGTCCCTCCAGCATGTCCTATTTATTTCAGTGCTGAGGTTCAAGTCTCTCGAGCGCGTAGCTTGATGGGATTTGGATTTTCTGAGGTCCATTAATTCCAGGTTGGACATGGCTTTATACGTCAGGCACAGATCGCCTCTGAGCAGGCGGTATGCCACTGAGTAGAGCAGGAGTTTCTTTAACCGGGCAGCATATGGCATCTGTTTGAGCCCTTTGATCCTCTTGGTGAGGTACTTTTGGGGTCTTTCCAGTTGCTGCAGGTGTCTGGTAAGGTACATCCCAAAAGGGGCATTGTACTCAATTATGGGCCTGATGAGGGATGAGTAAAGAGGCACGATGACCTCCCCTGATCTAGATGTGAATCCCTTCATGACTAGGTGGGCTATATAAAATGTTTTTCTAACCACTTTGGCCACGTGGTTGTCAAATGAGAGATTGCTATCAACTTGGGTCCCCAGGTCCCTAATTACTTCTTCCGTACTTAATGGATTACCACCTATGTGGTAATTTGTGGGCACTTTGTTTTTGCCAAAGGGGATGACTATACACTTTTTGGCGTTTAGCTTGAGGCCATGGCTCTGGCACCAGTTGTCTGTTTCTATGAGGCCCTTTTGGAGGATGCTTGTGTCGGCTGGAGAGTCGATTATAGCGCCCAGTTTGCAGTCATCTGTGAACTTGGTCAGCCACAGTCCTTCCGTTTTGGCCTGTACCTCCAAGAAATATATACCAAACAGGAGAGGTCCCAGGACTGAGCCTTGTGGCATGCCACTTGTAACTGGTTTGGAGTCTGACATGGCTCCAGCAATTCTAACCATGTGGGTTCTGTCCTTGAGCCAGTTTGCAACCCATCTAGTGACATAGGGGTTTATATTTAAGCTGGTGAGCTTATCTATAATGCCCGAGTGGGGTATTGTATCGAAGGCTTTTGCTAGGTCCAGATAGGCTGTGTGGACCACCTTCCCCTCGTCAATGGCCTTGGTGACTGTTTCAAAGAAATCGACCAGGTTTAAGAGGCAGGATCTGCCCTTAACAAAGCCGAACTGGGTAGGATCCAGTGTCTGTAGGTCCCCAATATCTTTTTTATGAGGTCCATGATGATCCTTTCCATAGCTTTGCAGACCAAGCTAGTCAGACTTATGGGGCGATAGTTTCCAGGATCCGTTGAGGCACCACCTTTGTGGAGAGGGACCACTGTTGCTGTACGCCACTCTTTGGGTACATATCCTGTGGTAAGGTTGAGATTGAACATTAGTTTTATGTTTGGGTTTAGCTCTTCTTGGAGTTCATGTAGGACGCAGCCCGGGACACCATCTGGTCCCATTAATCCTGTGTTTTTTGCTTTGGAGAGGGCGGCTCTTACCTGAGCATCTGAGATGTCAGGGGGGCAGCACTCTGCTGGGATAGATATTTGCCCTTTTGGTGGGGAGGGGGGGAGAAGTTTGCACTGAACCTGTCAGCAAGGATGTTGGCAATGTCTGTGGGTTCGGTGTATTTTTTGTCATTTTGGACTAATTCTGAGCATATCTGGGAATTCCCACCCAGGTTCCTAACATAACTGAAGAAAGCCGTGTGATTATCCTTAGTGTCCTGTGCAATTTTTCTCTCGAAGCTGGCATTAGACGATTTTATGAGTGCCTGTAGTTTTTTGCTAACACTGATCAGAGATGCCTTCCCTTTTTGGGATTTTGCTCTATCATGTAGTAGCTTCCTCCTTCTATTGTATAGTTTGTTTATGGCTGGGGTCCACCAGACAGGACGTCTGCCTTTGGAGGATTGGGTCTTGGTTTTATTTGGGATTGCATGATCCATGCATTCCTGAAGGTGTTCATAGAATGCGTTTATAAAGGATTCTGCGGTCTGGGCCATATTTTCCACAGGCCCGGGGGCTTTGAAGGATTCCACCTCAGTTTTGAGGAGCGTGAAATTTGCTTTAGAGAAGTTTTTCACTGTGGTTTTCTGGGCATGGGGTGGGGTTGGGATGTGAATATCCAGTGAGATTAGTTTATGGTCTGATCTTACCAGTGAGGGATACACTTCTGGTTTGGAGCATAGAGTCCCCATGTTGGTGATGATCAGGTCCAGTATGTTTTCCCCTCTTGTGGGAGTGGTAACAAGTTGTTCCATAGCATTTGAGTTTATAAATTCTAGGAACCTTTGAGATAGGGTGTTGGAGCTAGAGTAATGCTCCCAGTCTATGTTTGGGTAGTTGAAGTCGCCCAATATAATGGTGTTTGGAGAGACCTTCATATTTTTCAGTGTTCTTAGGAAGGCCGAGTGGGGTTCCTGGGTTTGGGAGGGTGGTCTGTAGCAGGCTATGAACTGGAAGGCAGTTTTACCCACTGTTAGTTGCACATGGATAGTCTTTGATGCTTCGTGCTGTGCCACCAACCTGGAGGTGTGGGTATCTTTGACGAATATTGATACTCCCCCTCCTTTTCTGGTTTGGTCCAAGTTTTGGGGCCGAAAAGCATAGTATGAGGTATAACCTGGTAGTGCTGGGGTGCTCTCGGGAGCATTGAACCAGGTTTCTGTTACTGCACAGATATCGATGTTCTCCATGCTAAGGAGAGTTTCGAGTGCATGCATCTTGAGGTTTAGACTTCTGGCGTTGAGTAGCATTACTCTTAGTTTCTTATCCCTTGTGATACTTATGGAGGTGGGTTTGTCTTTTGAGCCTTGCCTAAAAAGGCACTATTGGGGTAGCAAGAGCCTTTGCCAATATCCAAAAGCCCAGGGGTGACAGGTGCAAGCCATCCCTAGTGAAGCATCGTGGCCTGTCGAGCATGTCATCCCAGGCTGACAGGCATTGGATCCCCTTTGAATGACACCAATGCTTAAACCAATTGTTGAAATTGATCATCTTGTCTTCATATTGTGGCATCATTCTTGGTGAGGGTAAGATGCTACTCAAGGTCAGGGTCATACCAGCCTGGGCCACATGCTCAGAGAGCTCCTCTATGTCTCTTTTCATGTAGTCCAGGGAGGTACATCTCAGGTCATTCACACCAGCATGGACAATGACTGAGTCATATTTGTACTTGCCTTGGAGTGACCTGAGTGCTTGTGTTATGTGGCGGATCCTAGCGCCCGACAGGCGGCTCACCATGACCTTCTCCTTGTTCAGCCTGGTGAGCAGGACGTCAGTGTGCCTGACGATAGAGTCACCTATTACAAGTGTATCAGGTGTGTTGTTTGGCCTTAAGGGCTGTGACTGTTTGGCACACTGGCTTTGTGAGCTATGTGTTGCACGTGTTTTGTTTTGGGGTAGCGGTTGCTTGGGTGTCTGCTTTGGAGGTCTCTTTCTGCTTAGGCAGATTTTTATTTAGAGCCTCCGAGTATGTTTTTGTGTGTTTATGTGTTTGGTTTGCTGTCGTGGTAGGTCTATGTGAGACTGGAATTGTAGTGAGTGTGGTTTCCTTCTTCTCCTGACAGGTTTCGCCAGTACTGAGTTGAGAGAGCTTAGCCTCCAGTTTGGCTATATGGTTGCATCTCTTACATGTGTTGGAATTTGTTGGGAGGAGGAGAGGGTTATCTGTGTACATGAGGCAGTTGCAACATTGCCTCAAGATTCCCAGATTCACCAGCTGGACCAGAGAGGAGATTGACAACTGACCTTTGGACATGCTAGAATAGTATTGGGAATTCCTTTATAATTGAAAAAAAAGGGCCAATGGGGAACAAGGTACTCAAGGGGAGTTTGTGAGGGTGTAGTGCTTTTAATTTTTTAGTGCTGACTTATATAATTGCTTTAGTGAGCAAGTGCCAGGTAACTTAAATGCAATGTGTTACAGGTAACTTAAATGCAAAAATGACAAACAGTAACTTTCTTTCAAGTGAAACAAGGAAATAAGTACAGTAAGCAATGCAGATGTCACTAGGGATCCACAGAAGCGCTGAAAAGCCACGTTTTAGGTGGAATTAGCTTTTCAGGGAAATAACAAGCAAACAAGCATACAAACAAAGCTAGATTCAGCATAAAATAACTGGCCTGAAGCCCAAGTGCTTAAACCAGAACTAATACACTTTTAGAATAACAGACACTGAACCCTCAATCAGCAGTTCCCAACTTAGAAGGATGTAAGCTACCTGTCCTGCCACCACAGTGCAGGCCACAAACCTTCCTAATGTAAAACAACTGGTCTGAGCCCAAGTGCTTAATCCAAAAGACTTAGAATGATAGCTATACTTTAATCAAGTTACTACCAAGCAGTAATAAATACAACTGAATACTTTAAAGAGGTATATATATATATATATATATGTATATATATATATATATATATATATATATATATATATATATATATATATATATATATACACATGCAATAAATTGTATAAATACAATTGAATACTTTAAAGAGGTATATATATATATATATCTATATATATATATAGATATATGTATATAAGTATATATATATATATATATATATATATATATATATATATATATATTGTTCTTGTAGGTAAAATGTATCTACAAGTGAAAAGTCAGCATTATTTTTGCATGATATGTAGAACTACCCAATTTGGTTCATAATGTCAGTTTTGCTTTTCCTTCCATGAAAATGCATACATTTCAGCAATAAGACAGAGAACTTATATTAACAAACATTGCTAGTTCTACATCACTGAATACATCCCAAATTACTTCCAAAAGGAGAAACATTACAAGGCCGATGTAGCTTACTAGACATTTCTAAAGTTGGTAGAAGGGGTGTAAAGTAACAAGGACCACTTCAGCTGGTAAAGCTGAGACAGGCCCTAACTAATAATCCTAGCACAGGAAGTATGAAAACATAAAATGCAATTATAAAGAAAATTATAGCAATTTTTTTTATCATTCTGTTCCTGTGAAATAAGAAGCAATGTTCTTACTACAAATTATTAAGAAGTAACTGGCAATTTAATATACATGTCTCTTTTCTTCTTAATAGTTGATTACAACTCCATCAGAAGAAAATGAAATGTATGTACAGCAACGGGATGAGTACCTGGAGGCGGTCTGTGAAATGTCATTAAGAAAAATATCAATCATCACAATTTTTGGACCCTTTGGTAATAGTACAATGAAAGTGGACCATTTTCAAGTAGGTGAGTCTTCCTCTTCAAAATGTCATTTCAGAAAACACCCTTTTGCGTTGGAAGTGTTATTTGTTTATTTATCTGTGTGCTCTTCAGGAGATACTATGGTACCAGCATGGCCAAATATCACATCTTTGATTATCAGGACCATCTAGCCACTTGCCCTAAGGGTGTGCATATGCCAAGACAAATGGCAGACAAGCACCTTTTGTATGGTTATTGCTAATGGGACCAGTTAACCCTTGTAAAGAAGTGGTGACCTTGGCCATTTCAGCAGTATGTATTCAAAAAAATAACATGGAATCCATTTCCAGCCCAGTTAATTTAAATTATCAATAGGTTAACATCCATATCAACAATGTTATCTTTTAACAAGCATCTTTGAGTTTATATTCAAGACCAGAGTACATGGGTAAGGGGACTGGGAATGCAAGTTTAGTTTCAGATAATGTACAACCAGTAAACAACCAGCCATCTTTGTTATTTCAGTAAACAACCAGCCATCTTTGTTATTTCAGTAAACAACCAGCCATCTTTGTTATTTCAGTAAACAACCAGCCATTTTTGTTATTTCAGTAAGCTTTCGGTGATCATCTTGACATTCGGTGCACATAACAGAAAAGCTGGCACACCGGCTTAGGGGACAGGTTTATACTGGTAAAACAAGTACCCATACTGGTATTGTAGAGTAAGAACAGTAGGAGTTTGAACATTAATCCTTGTTAAATGCTTGCTAACATCACATAAATTAATACTTTGGAACTTATTAAAAGTAGCATGGTCAACAAAATACAACTTCTCTAGTTTCTTTAGGATGGTAACATGACCAGAATCAATGCAGTTCGTTAAGCAGAATTTAGTGAATTACAGTTTGACTGTGGAGTCTTTTTTAATTAAAAATCAAGTGAAAATTACCATTTTGAGTGGCAATTTATTCTACTAATGCTCAACAAATACAATTCTCTGAGACAATAACATACTTGGAGATGATTATTGAAAATTGTTGAGGTATATGGTATAGCTTACCATGCACAAACACACACACACACACACACACACACACACACACACACACACACACACACACACACACACACACACACACACACAAACACAGAAACACTAACTTTTGTATATGTATTGTATATATACATATTTAGTCCTGTTATCTTGTTACCTTAAATACTTTGTATATTTACAAAATCTTTTGTAAAGCAGTTTGGCTCCACAAAGGGGGTGATAAATTGTCCCACTGATATCCAAGTACCCTCAGATTCTGAAATCAAATTAGATTATATTCAAAAAGAACAATGCAAATTGGATCCAAAGTATTTATGAGGAGACCTTATTCAGGTATATAGGGCTAACTACCTCTGGGAATGTTTGGAGTTAGCAAAAAATTTGGGATTATCAAAAAGTATTAGAGAATCCATCAGACAGCCTATATACAAGATTCTATAGGAATGAGAAGTGTACTAATTGGTTCTTTGAGAGAGTAGCTGATGCATGGAATAGGCTACCAAATTACATTAAAGCAAGCACTATTTTAGATATTTTAAGATCACCTTGTACACTTATTATGGGAACAACTGTTTTGCTAGAAGGGCATTATTGCCCATGTTTAAAATATGTGTATGTTAAAATATATATAGGGAGCTACGTAAAGAGTTCCCCCTGATAAAAAAGAAGAAACACTTTTTTTGTTTAATTTGCCGAGCTGAAGCATTGATCAATTTGTTTCAGCTAGCTGGAGCTTTGACCAGGTTTGATTTGCTGGGACATAGTGGAACCATTGGGGTGTTATGGTTAACATGTTTTTTCAGAGTTGTATGTAATGATGTGGCAGTACCTCTGGACTGGGAAATTGGGTTAGTGGTTCCAATTTTAAAAAGGGGGAACAAGACCATTTGTTCCAGTTATAGAGGGATCACACTCCTTGGTCTCCCTAGGAAAGCATGTATGCATGGTGGTGGGGTGTGAACCTGCCAGTACTGTCTTCATATGTTCTGTGGACTTTGAGAGAGGCATATGACCACGTACCCTGGAATGTCTTATTGGAAATGATACAACAGTGAAGGAACCCCAGAGCTATTGCTGCATGCCATTTGGTATCTGTATTTGAGGCGAGAGAGCTGTGTCTACAGTCATACATACACACACACACACACACACACACACACACACACACACACACACACACACACACACACACACACACACACACAATTACATCAAGAACATTCATGGTGGAGATATGACCTTGCTAAAGGGGTGTCTTGTCTTCCCTCCTGCTTGTGATTCTTCTGGACAGAATATGAAGGCACAGGCAAAGTCCAGACTATCTAGGCTGGTGATATGAAGGCTGTTTCTTTGTTGTCTGCAAATAATGTTTTCGTCCTAGCTTTAAGTGACTGTGATCTCCAGCATTCACTACAGCCATTTACTGCTGACTGTGGCACAGGAGTGATGAAATTTTTCACCTCCGAATCAGAGGTCATGATTCTCTCCTGGAAAGGAGTGGATTGCTTTCTTCAGGTAAACGTGGAGCAGCTAACTATTGTGGATGTGTTTACCTTGGAGTTTTATTCATGTGGGATGCTAAAGGGGATCAAGAATCTAACCAGCAAATGGTGGACTGGTGGCAGTGCTGCAGGCCTTGTACTAGACTGAAGTGGGGAAGTGAGAGCTGAACCATAGGGTGAAGGTCTCAATATACTGGTCAGTCTTCATCTCCATTATCACTATGGTCATGATCTTTAGGTAGTGTCTGAAAGGATGAACTCAGCAATACAAGCGTCAGAAATTATGTTCCATCATACAGTGGATGAGCTCATGCTCCGTGAAATAGTAAGGAGCACTGCAATCTAGGATGACCTTGGAATGCAATTCCTGCTCCACCATATTGAGCAAAGTTAGTTGTAATAATATGGGCAAATTGTAAGAATGCACCCTGAGCTCCTCTAATAGGGAAACGTGCAAGGCATGACCCAAGTGAGAGAAGGCCCTGGGGTAGATCTGGGGTGCATTTGAGGGATTATAGCTCTCATTTTGCCTTAAGAGTTCCTTGGAATATCATTGGATGAGCTGGAGACTGTTGTTGGGGATGGCGGAGTCTGGTCTACCCTTTTCAGTTTGCTACCATCATGACCCTTACTAGGATGAGCAGTTAGAAGATGGTGATTATTTGTTTGATAATTGCATATATTATATATTTTTACAAATTTTTTTAAAACTAACTATAGTTAGTTCCTGCAGTAAAAAGTAAATTTTTTTCAGGAGACTTTGATACATTAAACTGAGATTCATACATTAAACTAAGATTCATACATCCCCTAGTACTATAATCTTTGAGAGGTACTGCATAAAAGGATGTCAACAGCTTTAGGAAACAGGCATGCTTATTGCACTTCCAGTATAATTTTCTTCCTGCATGTTGTTACCAGCATTTCCCCAAATTCTGAACTCTTTACTACCTTCCTTACCAATCCCTACCTCATTTTACTGCTCTTTGGTCACCCATCATCTGGTTACTAGTCTTCTGTCTAAACTACTCATTTCTGGTACAATTTATACAGATTCCATCAACCCACATTCTGTAAAGGTAGCTGCCTTGCACGTAATTAGGTCATTAAATATCATTTTAATTTGGTCCTGTCTTACTTTACTGTTTTTTTTTCAACCTGTTGCTAAGCCTCCAAGCCTTGGCAGGTCTTTTAATTCACACCTTTATCAATTTTCCCTCATTAGTAAGCTTCTTGAGAAAATTGTGAATAACCACCTTACACAAATTTACATGTTTCATTTACCCTCAGAAAATTCCCAGTGGAATTAAACAGATGAAGCTGAAGCTACAATCCAAACTGCACTATAAACAAACATGTCTTGCTACCATCCTATTAGAAAATTATTTGACAACTCATAGAATTTGCAGCTACATTGCCAAAGACCTATAAGATTCTATGGTGAGAACAGGCATTCATATAACAGCATTTTTCTTCTTGTTTGACAAAAACAGAGAGATTACAAAGGTATTATAGCAAAAGAATAAATACATTTAGGGATATGTTTTCTGAAAATATATTAAAGTCCCTTTCACTGTTCTCAGTTTCATATATTTTATTTAGGGGAGCCTTTTCTTTGCAGTTTTCTCTGTCTTTTCAGATCTGGTCCTCTTTTCATTGCTCTGTCTGTCTCTAATCTTCAGTGTTCACAAGGTTAACATAAGATGTCATAATTTTCTATTAAGAACAGCAATTAACAGCAACAAAAGACAGTGGAGCTGTGTATAATTCGTTGCCTCCATGGTGTACACATGCGCAAACACACACACACACACACACACACACACACACACACACACACACACACACATACACACACACACTCACACACACACACACACACACACACACACACACACACACACACACACACACACACACACAGATCTATATCTATGTTTTAATTTCTGCACGTCTTTTGGGTTTCTAATACCATGACGGGAATGGACCCCATTCCTAAGTCAAGTATGATTTAAGTTCATGAAATTAGTATTGTTTCAGTCTTTGATGTTAGCCAGAAGTGCTCCTCACAGCACCCGCAATGTGCCCAGTAATGTCTCCTTCTGCAATTCGTACTGAGTTACATGTAGCTATAACCTAAGTATGATTGTAAATTCATTTTTTATAAGACCCATTGTTCCTACTACTACTGGAATTGTCTGTGTATCTTTCTTCCACATTGCCCTCATTTCTGCCTGCAAATCCTGATATTTTATAACTTTGTTTCGCTCTGTACGTAAGTCACTGTAGTCACTGGGTGTAGCAATTTCAGTGGTCGATGCTACTTTTGTCTTCTTTTCATGGACTTCTATATCTGGTTTTCTCACATCTATTTTTTTAACTGTTGGTAATGGATGATCCTATGTGACATAAACTTCATAATTTTCTATAATACTTTGTGGCTCATGTTTCCAGTCTTTTTTAGCTACTTCAACAGTATAATGTTTGCACAATCCGCAATGCAACAGTCTTGCCACATTATTATGCCTTTCATAATACAGTTCTTCTGTCATTAGTATATCACAGCCAGCAACAAGATGTGTGACTGTTTCCAATTCTGTTTTACAAAACCTACATTTGTCTGTTTCTCCCACATGTTCAATGGGCTTTGTAAATCAATGTGAACAAAGTCTACTGTCTTAGGCCGCCAATATTAACCTTTCATCTTTTGGTTTAAATTCACCTCTCCTTAACCATTCCTGCATTCGATCCTGATCAAAATGAGGTTGTTACAAGAGTTTTCTATACTTTCAACTATATTTATGCATTTTCCACATTTCTTGCCTTCTCATTTGATCCTTCACCTTGTATTCTTTCTTTTGTTTTTTGGCACATTCAGTTGCTGGCTTATTGTTATCTACTTCCATTACCCCTTGATGCCGATAGGTTTCTGCTAAACTATACAGGGAAGCAATCTTAGATTTATTCTCCTCATGTTTCAAAACTTTCCCTACTTTTGGGTCTTGAGTTCATTAGATATGTGTGCAGTCCCATGATTGCAGATCTATACATGTAATCAATTTCAAGAAGGCTCATACCTTCTTCAGAACGGGGAATATATACTCTTGGTATGCACTGATTTTTATAAATCATTTGATGAGCTTGAAGCATCCTTCTTGTATTCCTGTCCAACCTACCCAACACCTTTTGGAGCCAGTCAATCACTCCAAAACTGTAACTTAGAACAGGAACAGCAAATTGATTTATAGCTTGGACTTTGTTCCTAGATGTCAATGCTGTTTTCAGTATTAAATTTAGTCTTCTAAAATATTCCTAAGTTTTATTCACACTTGTTCATGTTTTATTGTTGATCCTTCATCAATTCCCACATATTTATACACTCCCTCTTGCTCAAGTTCTTTTATATCACATTATTGTCTCAAACTGATGGTGCTGCAGCTTTCCTGCTTTAAAGGTTGCTTTTGTACGTTTATCAAGACCAGATCACAGTCTTATATCATCTGAAAAAGTTTTGACAACTTGCAGTTGTGCTTTAAGTTTCTCATCTGATGAACTACATAGTTTTAAATTATCTACAAAAAGAAGATGAGCTGTTGTTACACTTTGCTGTTTTCTAGGAGCCAAAATGAAGCCATGACCTATTCTGTTAAATAGACAGATTAATGGGTTAGGGGCAAGACAAAAGAGCAGTGGTGACAGAGAGTTATCTTGGAATATTCCCCTTTGAATTTTTATCCTTGGAATAATAATTTGTCTTTTATCATGGATTAACTGCAAAATGGTTTACCACTGTTTCATGGTCACCATAATGTAATCAATCAGTGTAGGGTATATCTTATACATTTTTATGCACTCTTTTATCCATGAATGTAGGATACTGTCAAATGCTTTTTTGTAGTCTATCATGCCATACTTAGATTCTTCCCCTTTTTACAGTGCTCCATTATGACTTTATTTAACAGCAAAATATCCTTTGTTCCATATGACTTTCTTTTATTACCTTTTGCTATATTGCCATTGTGATGCCCCAGCACTGACCCAGCAATCAAGGAGCCTCAATCCTCACCATTGGCAACAGCTAGGGGATGTACACACTGGGAGGATGACACGTACACACACAATAGAGTGTAAGTTCCCTTAAGAGCACACAGAGACCACAGTCAGTCTGGGGCTGGTTTCTCCCTCTTTCTCCAGATCCCCAATAAGACTCCCCACTGGCACATATATAGGGCTAAGATCTCATCTGAGTGGCCAAACCAAGAACTCCAGCACCCTCTCTGTCCAACCAGTGCTTCGTGTCACTGCCCAAGTAGCTGACATGCACACACACTTTGAGATTTGATTTATTCACACACACACACACACACACACCCACACACACACACACACACACACACACACACATGGGAAAGGTTGGCACAGGTTTACTAGATATCACCCCTTTTGCCCAGACTATAAGGTAGTTTCCACTGTCACCAGCCACTACTTATCAGCTACTTTATGGCCCCTAGCAAAGGGTGGCCAGTCCTAGTGTGTAATATTACTATTATTCCAAATGGTAGTTGGACCAAGCGCCAGGCTATTAGGAGTGGCCTGCACAATGTCACCAAATAGATATGCAAGTACTCTAAGAGCTTAAATATCTCTAGACAGACCAGCCACAATTGAAAGGTTTAAATATATTTAATAATAAGTAATAAAAGAACAAGACAATACTAAATATGTATTCATAGTGACTTCAGAGTTCAAAATCACAGGAAATATTTAAAACAATATTGCAGGACAGTCTCAAATAAATACAGAAAACATGTAAACTAACCTTTACTATGTTCCTAACTGAATCTAAGAGAAATTACTGTACCCTAGTTACTTACATATAGCAAGGCAAGTGCAGAGGTGGTGAGTGGATGTTGCCAGGTCAAAGAAAAATACAAATTGCACTCTCTCTCTCTATGAGAGCTGGCAGGATGACATCACTTTTTGTCACCTGACTTTAGTTTCCAAGCTAAACCCCCAATGTCTGAAACTACTAGCATTTAGCATCGCCCTATGAAAATACATAGCCCTTAGATGTTTGCAGCTGCTAGGAGACATAAAACAGTAAAATACTTACAATACAATGCAGTAGGCTCCCTAGTTCTTGACATTATGTTTCCTATAGCACTGAAACTGAAAGAAAACATCTCTTTTATTACAGGGTTATAAAACAATTTAATTTCAACTATTTTCCTGAAGTTTTGCCAGTTAACCATCTATGTTCTAGTTTCTACTGTTAAAACATATACATTTACAGAGGTACAATAGGTTTTATATATTTCTATTATTTTCCAGTAGGGTACACTGTGGAAACATCCTTAAACTCGGTACTTAAAACACACTTCTGTACCAGCAGCTTGATATACAGACAACATACAGTTCTAATATAGTGGTAACACAAGTAATTGCATCCTGCTGATATTCACAAATGACACATAACTATTTACAAAATTCCAGATAGCTGGGCTGGCAGTATTTCCTTTTGTGACATCTATGATTGAGTTTACTTCTAAATGACTATAAACTCTGTCAGCATCAATTCCAGTGTATAGTTTATTTGTCATCGGAAAGGCAAGTTATTGGTCTATAGTTTTTTAGGATAGCTTGCAGGTTCACTCATAAGTAGCAGTATTTTTTTTCCTTTTGTTAACCAAGCTGGTGTCTGTTTAGGATGTGGATGTAAATAGTTCTTACTCATGACTAAGTCTTCATGTAAAGATGTTAATACTTTTAGTCAGAAGTTAGGAACTACATCTGGCCCTGGAAGTTATCCAATTAGGGGCTTTTCTTAACTTTGTTTCAATTTCCCTGGCCATTACGTCATCCCATTTCATATCCTGTACATTTAAACTTCTTATTCTTTCTTTTATGTCTTCTACCCATTTAACATCTTTGTTATGTTCCACAGGATCTTCATAGATATTTTTCCAAAATGTTTCTATTTCTTCTTTTTTTTTTGGTTGTATTTCAGTTCCTTTTGCCTTGTTTCCCAGTTCTCTATAAAACTTTTGGGTCATCAATAAATTGCTTATTTTGTACTTTTCCTATACATTTATCTGCTTATCTTCTACATTTTTCTGCCTGTGCTGATATTTTTAATCTATTATTTGCAATAGTGCACAATAGATGCTGATCTGTTCTGATACTGTGCATTGCTTTTATCACGTCTATCTTTCTGAGAATTTTTCTTGTATACTCTTCCAACAGTGGCACATCTTGTCTTAATTGCTTTGAAATGCCATGATGGCATTTGATTTTTCCCCTTCCTTTCCCTTACTACCCTGTGTTTTTGTGGTAAGAATTTATCTGTTATTACTTTAGCTGCACAGCAGTATATCCTATTTACTTCTGTTATATCACATGAATCTCTATGGACAGTCTTAATTACTGTGTTTATTTGTTTTATAAATTCTGCAGTGGTACAGTGGTAGCATTGTTACCTCACAGCAAGAGGTTCTCCCGTTTGATTCTTGGCTTGGCTTCAGAGTGCCTTCTGTGTGGAGTCTGCATGTCCTCCCCATGGTTGGGTAGCATTCGAAAGACATGCGTGCATAAATGGGCGTGCCTTCATTGAAGGTTGGGCGTCGAGCTGGCACCTCCGCATTTCGTAAAAAAAATCTGCTGCCAATCATTAGCGGACCAGAGTTCCACTGTGGCGACCCCTTACCGGGAAAAGCCGAAAGACAAACAACAACATATCTTTTTGGATTTTATTGACTTTCTGTAGTCTATTTCTTTCATTGATCTTAATATATCTCTCCATTTCTATTAAGTCAAGCAACTCTTCTCTTAGATCATTTTCTTCTAAACTGAGGGCACATTCTTTGTTCTCCATTCCCTGCGGACATTCTATAGAGAGTTCCAGAGCATCTTCCTGTGCCACATTCTCTTCAGTTTCATCCTGTGTCATCCATTGCTCTTTCATATGGGAGCTCACTGGCCTATCACACCACAGCATTGACTGTGTCAGAGTTGCCACAGTTTCCTCTTCCTTCTCTTGCTGTGCAACTTCAGTAGAACATTTGTATTGGTTTCCTATGAAAGGCTCCAGTATCTTCATATGGCAACTGATGAGATGTTTCCCACTCCACTGGTTTCTCCTTAATTTGGGGATCCATTGCTCTAGCCTGATGTGATGTTATCTGAGTTAGATTTTCTACACTGAATCCTTCACTTCCAGGTAATCCACAACCTCATTTTCTATTTCTTTAACTTCTCCATTACTAATCCTCTTTCTTTCTTTTCCTTTTTGTTTTCTTATTTTTTGTATTGTAAAATTTTCCAAGTCTGGATGCCTTTGTCTGTATTTCTCTTCAAATATCTTTGGTGCTGCTCTTTTTGTATTGATTAGTTTTGGTTTCTTCTTTGCATAAATATTGAACCATATTAAAATCTCTTTTTCTTTCCCATGTCCATATTTTTCTTCAGATTTCTCCTGTTCCTCCTGTGTCTCCTGACTTTTGGGACAAATTGTTTCATCATGCAGTGATGTAACCTGTGTTAGACTTTCTGCAATAAATCCTTCACTTCACAAGTTTTCCAACTTCTATTTTTTAACTTCTTCGTTACTAATCTTCGGTTCTACATTCCCTCTTTGTGATCTTATTTTTTTTGTGAATTTTTCCATATCTGGATGCCCTTGCCTGTATTTCTCTTCAAATATCTTGGGGGCTACCTTTTTTTGCGTATATTAATGTAGTTTTCCCCTTTACATAAATATTGCACCATCTCAGATCTCTCTTTCTTTCCCATGCCCAATATTTATTTTTTATACCTTTCAAAAGTCTCTGGATTTTGTTCTTTATGCTTTTGCACTTCCTCGGTCGCTTCTTTTTCCAAACAGCCCAAGGTTTCTTGGTCTATATAATATTTTTCATAAATCTGTTGTATTAATGAACACAAATTTTTATTTGACACTTCTGACAGTTTATCTTGTGAAAGTATTTTTCTTTCCTCTAATTTCTCTCTTAATCTTTTTGTATATCTTCTGTATGGAAATTCTGAACTTCTTGCATAATAGTAACAATACATCATTTCTTTCTTATCCTCAACAGTCCACTCTATCTTCTTTATGTCTCTTTTTTGGCCTATCAGTTTTTGTGATTTTTGTGGACTGCTACTTCTTTCTGCAATGGGGGGGGGGGGGCATCCTAGCCCCATTGTAGGAGTGTTTCCATGTCTTAAGGATTCTACACTGTCATTTTGTCCCATTTCTGGCACCATTGTGCCTACCACAAATTAGTACATTTTAATCCTGGGACTTGTGCACCCTGCTATCTTTTTTATTTTATAACCTACTTCTGTCCATGATATATGCTGTATACAATACAGTCTATACATCAGTGTCATCTTGGTGAGATTTTGTGAAAAACAGGGTCCAACTTGTAAAGGTTCTCACCAAGACTTGAGAAGGAATTCAATTCGAGCAATACTACTCTCCTTTTCTTGCTGACTTATCTCTCCATTCAGACCCCCATCATCTCTCCATTTGGACCCCCTGTATAAATAGATAGGGAGATAGACAGAGATATAGAGGCAGATACAGGTATAGATACATGCACATGCATACTGTTCAAAATCCTTGGGATGCAGAAAATACTACAGTATGAATGAGCTGAAATGTGCAGCTAGACATATATTTATAGGGGACATAAATGCAAAACATGGATTTAGTGGCATTCATATTTCTTCCAGCCAGAACCCAATGCTGTCTCATGTTTGTTGAACCCCTGCACCTCTAGGTAGGGTTTACCTTTTCCAGGTTCTAACAGAGCATACGAGGTAAGTATGACATACATAGAAATAGAGCTCATTTCCTTCTTTAAATGAGATGCAAAGCTTTAAAACCTTAGTACTTGAAACATGAACAGAATGTGCAGTTTTGCATGGATAGTTCATTTACAAGCAATGGTAGATTTTGGTCAATTACCTGAGGTTCAAACGTATAGTTTCCTAGAAAGGTAGAATTATATATGTTTTACAGAAAATTATGTAGAATAAGACAGAGTGGCCAGAAAGTGTTCTGAACATACAGAACTAGGAGGTGTACTAGATGACTGACTGCAAACATCTGTTTATGCTTGCAAGAGTGAAAGAGGAAAAGATAGTTTAAGAAACTGGAGACTCTTGACTGTAATTAATATAGGTTTATAAGATATTGATGAAAATAATGCAGTAAAGTGAGGAATATTATAAGAGGAAGAGATATAAGGAACAATAAGGGAAAGGACACTAGAGGAGTGGCATTGATAATTAAGGCAGTAATACAAGTAAAGAAAAGGATATTGGGGAAGAGAAGCAGCCTTTCTTCTCTTTCAGGAATAGTAAAACCTTGAAGGACACGCTGTGTTATAAGAAACTGACATCTGAATCTGTACGTTCTTATAATGCTAATAAGATTGGGACATTTCCCTGTAAAGGGTGTAGCATGTGTAAGGTTATCAAAGCTGATAACCATTTTTTTCATCCTGATACTTCTCGCATGTTTTGTTTTAATAGATATGCTGACTGTGGCTCTTCTAATCTTGTATACTTAGCTGTGTGTGATGTCTGCCAATCATTTTACATTGGCAAGACTAATCGGTGCCTCAGAGATCATATTAGGGAGCACCTTTACTCTATAAATAAACATGATGACAAAATACTTTATCTAAACGTAATGCAGGAAGGGACTGAGCATTGTTTTAAGTTTATGGTGCTTGAACTTGATTATGTTAGCCCTAGAGGGGGCGATATTAGGACTCATACTGAGTGCACTGAGATTAAATGGATGATTAATTTACAGGCCACTAGGGGCAAAGTGTTGAATGATTATATATGTGTAAAACCTGTGCTCAAATCACGTGGTCTAAGGTAATGCCTTAAATGCTGTTTATTTCATTGTTGCGTATCTGATAAAGCATCTAGTTTTGATGCAAAAGCACTCATCTTTTATCTTATTTTTAGTTTTGTTTTTGTATTAAAAGTTTTTATGTGGTTTATGCCATCTGCCAGACTGTATATTGTATTTTATATATATTGTAGAAGTGCTGCTGATAATAAGGGAAGCAGTAGGTAGTACTGTGTGCATTGGTGGCAGAAGAGTTGGCCTCTGATATCACTAAGACATTTAATGTTAGTCCTTATGAGGTACTCACTGTAATTGTAGAGGTGCAAATAAGTGGAGCCCTCTGCAGTACAGGTTCCCATCCAAGTTTCAATACTTCATACTTGAATATCATGCTAACTACCTTGATGGGCCATTTTAAGTCTAGCCAACTTGCTATCAGAATTAAAACCTGTACCTTGTATCAATGAGGTGAATACCATAACTATTATCCCAAACCCACCTCCCAGTTAGATTAAATGTATAAAAAGTGGAATGTATATACTATACCTGAGACTGTGGCACCTTGAGATATCCCCATTACTCTGAAAATCTGAAATATTTAAATATATATATGATATCAGTATAATAGTAAGGCAGACCAGTGGTGCAGCAGTTAGCATTGTTGCCTCACAGCAAGAGATTCTGCAGTTCAATTCTTGGCTGGGGTGCCCTCTGTTTGGAGTCTGCATGTCCTCCCTGCATTCGCGTGGGTTTCTTCTGGGTACTCTAGTTTCCTCCCACATTCCAAAGACATGCAGCAGGTGGCTTGGACACTCTAAATTGGCCCGAGGTGTGAGCATGTGTGCAAGTGTGTGGTACAGATGAACTAGCATGGCAGAGCTAGCCACCCACCGGTGTAAACCTTGTCTCTAGATGATTGTCACTGTTGGTGACACCCCAAGCCCATGTGCAAAAAAATGAGAAAAGGGTTTGAGAATGGAGGGATATATTGTGAGTGTGTGTGTGTGTGTGTGTGTGTGTGTGTGTGTGTGTGTGTGTGTGTGTGTGTGTGTGTGTGTGTGTGTGTGTGTGTGTGTGTGGCAGTAGTGTGGGATGCAAGGTTTCACATTTACTGCATTTATTTGGCAGATGTACATTATTCTTTATCATTGAATGACTCGCAATAACAGGTAGCACTTCCAATAGGGACCCCTTCAACCTATCTTGTCCCTCCCACAAATTGTTTTCTCTTTAAGCTTGGTGGACAAGTAGGTGTCCCCTACCATGAATTCTGGTCTATCCCTGAGGTAGGAATTTGACACAAAGTTCTTTTCTTTACCTTTCAGGATCCATTGTTGGCCTTCTTGGGTGGGACTGTTTGTTTTCATTTGAAAAAGCCTTGCTTCTCAAACTTACTTTAGGTACACCCTACATAAAATTCCCATGGGTCTGTGCCACACTTGTTGATCTACTACTCCAAAAAAAAAAGGTTATGCAAGCTACTTTTCTTTTTGCAGTCGGGTGACCTGCTGATGTTTTTTTTTGTAGGGAGGAGATCAGTCCCATTCTGGGGACATTTAACTGCTACAGAAGTCAGACCAGATGGACTGATGTCTGCTTGTGGCTAACTCCAAAGTATCAGGAAAAAATGCACAGTATGCTTGGTATCTCCATTTAGCTTTATTATTTTTTTAATTATTCATCTACTTTTCCTTTTCAAATGTATTTTTAGTTTATTATTCTACATGTAATATCTACTTGCATTGCAAATCTGAATCCTGTTCCTTGTCAATTGAGTTGTTGTAGCATATGCAATTATGCATGCTCACTACTCATAAGATATGGAGCCCAAAACAACCAAAACATGACATTTTTGCATTTTTTATGTATAGGACCTATAGCAACTGATAAAAGTAAGAGTTACACAGGGATTTACTCTCCAGAGACCTGAACTTTTGATCCTTTAGGCTTTGCTTTCAGGATCAGACTTGGACAGCAAGGAGTATATCCCAACACAATGCACACCCAGGGAAGGTAAAGTAGCCATAATGTCATTCCAGAGGGAAGTCTAAAAACTTGGTTTCACCCCGTACATCACTATACTTGGGTATATTTTATTACACAGTGACAGTCACCCAGTTATGTCTCACAACCTAATTATACAAGCCTATAGATTTATAGCATGAACAATAATCTTAATTCTTCATATCCTACTGACTGTACTTTTGATCCCAGACTGCAATGAAAAATAACTTAGATTACAACAGCAACAAAAAGCAAAGAAATGGCAAAGAAACACAGTATGTGCTCAAAGGCTGCTAACAATTTTCATGTAAGAATTTTAAATTTACTACCTGAAACCAGCAAACCAAGCAGGTTAATCAGACTGGAATACTTCCCGCTTCAGCTGCCATTATTTCATTGCTCTGTTTCTTCCTACCTCATAAAACTAACAGTACCAGCATATGAATGGTATTTTATTTATTTGATGCATTTCATTTCATTAATCAGGTTAATCTTACTGAGCCAAACTCTCACTTACTGATGAGGCTTGAAGACAAGCACTCTAGAATGCTAACCAGTCCGTGCTCTGGATGCTTGCGAGAAATTGTTTATGCATTCAGTCTCTCCTTTACCGCTCATTATTCAGAAAAAAAAGTTTCACATCCCTGCAATATCTATCAGATTTTTAATACATTCAACAATAAACACAACTAATTGTCTGTGATATTTTATTTTTGACTACAAGACTTGAGCCAGAGTATTTTCACAATATAGTGTAAGTTTAGTGTTACGAGTGTAATATATAAAGTGAAGTTTAAATATTAGGTAGAAGTATATCATATTTAGTGCCAGGAACAAATGCTGGTAATCAGTTTGAGGCATACCTACCCCAACCTTTACAATTATCAGAAAAGACTATTACTGTGTGAAAGTTTAGTAGCAAGAAAACATTGGCAGTTTACAAAGAAATCATTGTACCCCATCATGTTAGCATCACCATAGGTTTACATTCACACTCCTACTATGTTCTTTCAATAGTCATACTCAGCAATACTAGCCAGAGACATACAAGAGAATTGAGGTAATAATTTTTTTCAATGTTATCCTCCTAGATACTATTAAGTCTTACAAAAAAACAGCCATAATGACAAACAGCATTTCTGTATCTCTTTCTCCAGCCCAAGTACCATGCTAAACATTACCATTCACTTAAAAAGAATTAAACTGCAGAAATAAACTGTCATACTAGGTCACGTCAACTCTGGTAAAATGAAAAAGTAAAAATCTGTAAAAGTATATGACCCCATCATGCTTACTTTACAACAAGCAGTATATAGTCTGTTGCAAAGCAGCTCTCATTATCAGTTAAAATGTAGATCAGCATTGTGTTATTCAGCGTGCATTACATATGCACATGCAAACACATGCAAGGCCATGCACGCGCTCGCTGCACACACACACACACGCACAAATATTTTCCGTCAGTAGAAACTGACCATTTTATGTTGTATTTGAGGTTAACCATCTTCAGGGATAATGTCACTTGTTGAGTCATAAATGGACAGCAACTATCATTTATGCCCAAACACCAGACGTACAAGGCTATCCAGCTCAATATGCCAGCTGTCGTGAGTTATCATTTAATGTTCTTCCTTAAGTCCTGTAATTCACAGACTGCAAGAGAATAGTTTTCATAATTACTGATTGTGTTACAAACGTTGTGTGCATCCCAAATGAAGCAGTGAAGTAAAAATAGAAATAATTTTCCCCACTGATTCACAGAGGGGTTCTTTTGGAATATATCACATCATACTGTTTAAGACAGTATTTTTGAAATTCTACTCGGGCACATTCTGTTCTGGTTATATTCTGTGCTTCTTAGACTGTACAGGAGGGGAATGTGCATACATAAAGGGCTTAATAGTGTGCATATGTGTGTTTGTGTGTGTGTGTGTGTGGGGGGGGGGGGTTGTGAGTGTTTACAGTGTTCAAATACTGCCTTATAATCAACAATACATTAGCATTTGTTTTAACAGTTATACCTACTACATGTATCAGCTTTATTCCATGATGACATCTACTAGTCATTGTAGCTGATGTAAGACAAGCTTTTCAATGTTTTTCATAAGAACATGAGTTTCTGCAATGGGCTTTGAAGACTTTGCAATTAACAATGTACAACTGTAAACTAAGGCACTGCTGTGAAGTTAGCTGGGATAATTAAATATTAGTTTTAAGTATATTTCCTAGAGATGGCAGTAAACAGGTTTTTATTTTGTTATTTATTTATTTATTTTATTTATTTATTGCAGTTGGTTTGCCAGGATAGTCCATTGGGCCTTGAAGAACCCGTTTTCAATGGAGTCCTGGGGAGAAAAGCTCCAAAACAGAAAATAGATATACATTAAAATTTGCTCCAAAACAGAAAATAGATATACATTACATTTGATAGTAATTTCTAGATACAATGAACTAGCAAAACATAATGATAGCATAATTTAAACATTACAAGCATTGGTACAATCAATTGAAGGAACTGAATACAAACACATAAATGCAGTTTAAAGAACACACATAGTAGGTGAATAAGGTAGATTATGTTATGAAAGGGTATTTAGTAGAGTTGGTTATGAGGGGTGAGAGCAAGAGCATTCCCATTTAGATGCTAGATGTGAGAAAAGTGACTTTTTGAAGGTAGAGTGGTTAGAGGTAATGCGGATGTTAGGTGGTAGAGAGTTCCAGAGGCGAGCGAGGCTGAAGGAAAGCAGATTCTTGCCTGGGGGACAAGAATTATGCCCCCCTTTTCCCTCATTTACCCTGTTCCATGGCAGAATAAACTGTGACGTCATTAAGGATATAGTCCATGTTACTTGTCATTGCAACTACCACAAAATTGCCCTTTCCTCAGCAGCTGCCTCCTTGATATTTTCATATTTTATTATTAAAAATGTAGTAACTTCCACAATATGTGGTAGGGTATGTAGATCTGAATATAGCCTAAGAGGTTCATTTTATTTATGTTTCATGTACAAATGTAACTACAAGAAGAACATAGAGACACACATAGAATACATGATTTATTTTCATAAGAGATGTTTGACCAAGTGCTCTTAGAAGTGATATACAACCGGACTCACATTTCAAGTGTCAAACAATTTGCATGTTAATAAATTATATATTCTACAAAGTCTTTGTTACAGTTTTGCAGAAAGGACACTGCAGAAAAGAACACTTACCCTAGGATTCATGAAAAAGTCTCACCTCTCACAGAAATTACCTACCACAGGTAGGTCAGTTTCTGCAATTACAAGAAAATGCAGTTCAGAGACAGCTATGGCTGCATTGAGAAAGACTTCATTACTGGCTCATTATCCTACCTCTGAATGTCTAATGTCGGTAGTGTTTTCCACAGCAACCCATGCATCATATTGAGAAAAGCATCCCATACACTCACGTACACACATACACACACACACACACCACACATGCACTCTTATCAACAATCAAGCCCTTCCCACACTCAGTCACACTCATAGAAACACTTGCCCATTCACTCTCACTCACAATCCATCAGATACACACTCATCCAGACTTACAACTCCTAACCTGACACCCCTGGTGCGACCATGCAGGCAGACAGATGCTCACACATATTCATCCAGCTTCATTCATGCCTCTACAGAGCTGCACATTCACATCTACACATACACACACACACACACACACACACACACACACACACACACACACACACACACACACACACACACACATGCACACATGCACACTAACACACAACCCCACCCCAACCTCTCTTCTTTGCTGAACTTACCTGCACCATGACTGCTTCTGTAGGTTCAAACGGGTGACCACTGTCATCTCACAGCATTCACCTTTTCCTGCAACAGTAAATATTTATGCAGCCCAGCAATTCTTACTCTACAGTATAAATTGGAAACAAGTGGTACTGGCATTTCTGGGGGACAACACATGGCTAATTAGTATTAACCACTCCCCCGGACTGCTGCATTAGCATGCAGCTCTTCCAGTGGGATTACCCTCTGCATTGAAGGTCTGTCTAGTGGGAAACATCACAGTAAGGTGATCTATGAATCAAAGCCTTTCTGAATCCCTGCTTTCATGTTTAAACTTTCTGTTTATGTAAAATGAAATGAAAATGTCCATGCAAATGTATAAATGTTAAGTTGTCAATCTCGCCTTCATTCTTGCTGGATGGGTTCGGAGCCGATCCTCGGCTCCGACTCGGCCAATACTAAAGCTCGAGAGCTATTTCCACCGGCTCGAGGCTCCCCTATATCCCACAATGCTAGGCGGTAAATACCCAGATCTCGTTTGCCGCTTTAGCTACGAGGTGCTTGTTTCTACCGGCTCTGCAGGTTAGTGACTTTTTATAGTTGCAAAACTTCAAAATCCCCTTATTTTTTTCTTAGAATAGTTTTCTTAACAGTTTATTAGTTAACTATCCCTAGTTTCCTTCGGGTTCCCCTAATTGTTTTTCCCGTTTATCCCCTGTTAATTTTCTTAGGCCTTTGGGCCCTCCTCCCTTCCCCTTAGTCATACTTATTGTGGGAGTGTTTGGATTTTTTTCCCCTTTCTTAACAGGTGTGTCTGTGTTTCACAGTTTTTTCTTTGGGATGTCTAAAGACTCTAAGGTCTCAGGCTTTAAGAAGTGTGACTCGTGTTGTCAGAAAATGTCTCTGACAGACGGTCACACTTCTTATGTATATTGCCTGGGACCTTTGCACCTGCAGGACTCTTGTTCTGTCTGCCACGCTTTCAGTCCAAGAGTCCTGCAGGAACGCAAAAATAAGTTGATACTTCGAGGCTTATTAAAGCCTGAAGGCTCCCTGACCCAGACCGTGTCAGGAAAACCTTCCAAGCCTTCCAAGGCGTCGGCTCCAGCTTCAGAGCTGTCCGCTGGTGGCTCTAAGGCTTTTTCGACATCGACTCCGTCTGGAGCCGAAGTTTCTAAGACTAAAACGGTTACCTCGGCTCCGGCTGGAGCCGAGAGGTCCGAGACTCAGACGGCTCTGATAGTTTTGTTGGAGCCATCTACTAGAAAGAGGTCTAGATCCCCATCCATTGGCTCTATCCACTCGGCCCCGGGATCTCCACTATTATCAGAGAGGAGCCATAGGTCCCACTCCTCTTGGTCCTCCAGACTGTCCGACCATGACTTAGAGAGGGTGGTGAGCAGACTTCTCAAGTCCCAGGCACTAGCCCAAATACTGCATAGCCCTACCCAATGGTCAGTGGCTATACCCATCCCTTCCTCAGTTCCTCCTCCGATTCCCATGAGTTCGGAGCAGGAGCTTCTCGGAGCCATGACTGTCGGTGCGTTGGAGCCAATACTTCCACTTTCAGCTCCGTCGTCGGCTCCGATCTCCTCCTTGGAGGGATCTGGGCGCCAGGCTTCCCTCGTTGGCTCCAAGGGGGCGAGTGGCATCGGACCCTTGTTCGAGCCCATTCTCCCTCTTGGAGCTTCGGCGCTGGTGAGCTCGGCCCCGACATCAGCCTCGGAGCCGTCCCTTTCGGTGCCGGGAGGAGTCCTCGTCTCTTCAGAGTGGGGATCTTTGGCCCCACCTGATCGGGGTGCCTTCGAGGTCATGCAGAGTGTGCTAGACCCGGTGTCTGTTCCACGGTCGGCTCCCTCAGCTCCTCCCTCTACAGTGCCTGCGATGGTCTCTACCCACCCTCTCGTCCCAGACCGTAGAGAGCCAACGTCTCAAGTTTCCCCACTAGGAATATCCTCCTCTTCCGAGGCTTCTCCTGATCCTTCAGGGGAACCCCCTTGGAAGAAACAATGCAAGAGGAAGCATATTGACTCCCCCGAGTCTACCACCTCGGATACTGACTTGGATGAGTCTGAAGGGTCCCCACGGTCCTCCTCTGAGGATATCTCCTTTTCAGACATCCTTGAGATCCTTAAACAGAGGGGGAACTGGTCCACCCTTAACCCTTCAGAGGACGAGTCGGTCTACCTTGAGGCTTTTGGCTCTCGCCCTTCCACCTCCTGGATATCTCCTCCCTTTGACCCCCTCATGGAAGTGGTGGCAAGGATGGCATGGACAGCCCCTGATACGGTGGAACCTACCCCATGAAGGCCGTCCAAGTTTATTACAGCTCCTAAGGACAAAGAATTCTTATCCAAGGGCATCTCTGTTGATGCTATGGTGGTGGCCCAGCCACTAAGAAGGAATTAGCTGATCCTTCGGTACCTATCCATCCTCCTAATAAGGAATCTAGGACTATGGATAGGTATGCTAAGTGGATGTTCTCCTCAGCGACCTTTGCTATGTGTTCGCTGAACTACTTGTGTCACTTCACCCGTCTTCAGAGAGATATGATCAAGGAAATGGGTGATGCTTTGCAGGATCCAACAACTGAGGGGTTTCGAGACAAAATGAACTCCCAGCTGGCAACCCTGAATTCAATCGTCAACTCCTCCATGTGGCTTCTTTCTTATGCGGCCAATGGGGTGAGTAGAGCCGCTAGCATAGGTGTAGCTTTATGACGTCATGCCTGGATGTGGCTTTGTAACTTTGCGGACCCTTTCAAGGCGTCCTTCACCAATTCCCATTTTGATGGTACAGCGTTGTTTGGACCTCAGGTGAAGGACACGTTGACTAGGTGCGAACAGGATGGCAAGACTCTCTCTGCCGTGGGAGTCCGGTTTTCTACCCCTTCCAGACCGTATCCCAAGGGTCAGAAGGGGGTAAAAATGTGGTTCTGCAAATCACAGGGAGTCTCGCCTGATGCACGCAGTCAGTTCCCCTCTAGAGGCAGAGGGGGGAACAACAATAGACGCCGCCCTAGGGGCAGGGGGGAGTCCGCAGAATCAAGGTAGCAGAGAGACTCTCTCTGACAAACCTTTTCAGCATCCCTGAGAAGCTGCCTGACTGTCCACCTTCTGAGGCAGTCGGGGGAAGATTATCACTGTATCCAGAAGCCTGGCTTTCCCTCACTCAAGACAAATGGGTACAGTCGATTATATCCGAGGGTTACAAAATTCCCTTTGTCCACATCCCATCCCAACCAAAAGGGCCCCTTCCAGATGTTCCACCCAGTCTAAGGGAACAAGCAGTGCTAGAAATATCAAAGCTGCTGTCAAAAAGAGCTATCCAGCCAGTCCCTGCAGACCAGCAAGGATCCGGAATCTACTCCAAATTCTTTTTGGTTCCAAAAAAGACAGGGGACTGGAGATCAATATTGGATCTCAGCAGACTAAACAAGTCTGTAAACAAAACAAAATTCCGGACCGTCACGCTTCAGTCCATTCTACCCTTCTTGGGTCAGGACAATTGGATGTGCTCAATAGACCTTCAGGATGCGTACTATCATATCAAGATGCACAGACACTCCAGAAGGTTCCTCCACTTCCGGCTGGGAGCCAGTCACTATCAGTTCAGAGCCCCGCCCTTTGGTCTCACTACAGCCCCCCCGAGTTTTCACCAAATGCATGGCAGTGGTCATGGCTCATCTGAGATGACAAGGATTCCAGGTGTTTCCATATCTGGACGACTGGCTCCTTACCGCTACCACCAGGCGTCAACTTCTCTTATCCAGAGACTACACCATTCATACTTGTCAAGCTCTAGGCATTTCCATAGATTTCGAAAAATCTGCCTTGTTGCCTTGTCAGGCTATTACCTTTATAGGCGCCACCTTAAACACAATTCATCTTTCCTCGAAACTAACAGAGCAAAGAGTATCAGATATCCGCAAACATGTTCACATTCTTCTTCAATGCGACAGGATCAAAGCCAGGTTTGTCTTGAAGGTTTTAGGTCTCATGGCAGCTGCCATTACACTTCTTCCCCTAGCACGCTTTCACATGCAGATCCTCCAGTGGATGCTGTTTTCTCAGTGGTCCTTCCAACAGCTCCCAATGTCTCACAGTATTCTGCTGATCCAATCATGCAAGAAGCATCTAACTTGGTGGATGACCTCCCCTCAAGTTCTTCAGGGCAGATCATTCATTCCCCCCCCCTCCGGTTGCCACGGTGACAACGGACACCTTCCTGATCTGGTGGGGGGGGCATTGTCAGGGCTATCTGCACATAAATGTCCTGGAGATGAGAGCAGTACTTTTAGTGTTGCAAGCCCTTCAGCACTCTCTTCCCACCGGGACTATTGCAATTCAGACAGACAATATGTCTGTAGTATGGTACATCAACAAACAGGGTGGAACCAAGTCTTATCCCTTATGTCGAGAGGCACTCAGACTTTGGCAGTGGGCGATCTCATCTCAGCGGTTTCTGATAGCAATGCACAACCCCGGGAAGTCCAACGTGATAGCGGACAAGTTGAGCAGACTTACTCATACCACACGAGTGGTCTCTCAAACAGTCAGTGCTGGAAGAAATTTTTCAGAAATGGGGCCGACCTTGCTGCGATCTTTTTGCTACTCCCCAAAACAGCAAGTGTCACGATTTCTTCACCCTCTTTCCCCTACCAGGTCAACCCGCCAGGGACGCTCTAGTCCACGATTGGCCTCTGGGACTTCTGTATGCCTTTCCCCCCTTTCCACTGATCTCTCAAGTAATTCAGAAAGCTACCGCATTGAGAGTCGACATGATCCTCATTGCCCCTTACTGGCCTCGTCAGATATGGTTTCCGTTCCTTCATCGGTTTCTGTTGGAGCAGCCTTGGCATCTGGATCCAGTGCCAGATCTTTTGACCCATCAATCGGGTCAGCTGCACCTCTCCCTCCCATCTCTCAACCTCACAGCTTGGTTGCTCTGCTTCCTACCCTAGCCAGGCTTCCTTTAATTTCCCATTCGGTCCGTAACATCCTTATAGCTTCCCACAAGTCTTCTACAAGAAGGATTTACAATAGCAAGTGGAAACGTTTTTCCTTCTGGGCAGCAACTAATAACATAGACCCTTTCACTGCACCTATCCAGTCTATACTAGACTTCCTGGCAGAACTTTTTCACTCAGGTTCTTCTTCGTCTACTATTAGAGTACAATTGGTGGCCATATCTAATTTCCATGTAGGCTTTTCAGACTCCAGCATCATGTCCCATAAACTTTGCAAAGCCTTTCTAAAAGGTATCTTTTTGCTCAAGCCCCCAATTAGAGACCCCCCACCTCAGTGGGACTTAAAGTTGGTTCTAGCCTCCTTGATTCTCCCCCCCCCCCTTCGAACCGGCCGCTTCCTGCTCTCTGAAATTGCTTTCATGGAAAACCCTTTTTCTAGTAGCCATAACATCTGCTAGACGGGTATCTGAACTTCATGCTCTTTGCAGTCGTCCTCCATACTTAGTTTTCCACAAAGACAGGGTGTCCCTTCGGACCAACCCTTCCTTTTTACCAAAGGTTTCTTCTGAGGCGAATCTGAATCAGACAATCGACCTTCCAGTTTTCTTCCCTAATTATTCCAACAAGGCAGAACAAAAGTTACATTTCCTAGATGTTCATCTCCAGCTTCGCTATTATTTGGATAGGACTAAACAGTTTAGGAAGTCTAACCAGCTATTCCTATCCTATGCGGAAGGCAAGATGGGCCTTCCAGTTTCCAAAGTGTCCCTTTCGAGATGGCTGGCCTCTGTAATTTCCTTCATTTATGAACTCAGACACCAAAAGCTACCATCACGACCTAGAGCTCATTCAACCAGAGCGTTAGCTACGTCTGTAGCATTTCAAGACAGACTGCCCATAGATTCCATCTGTCAAGCAGCTACATGGGCTTCTCCTCATACCTTTATCTCACATTATAAATTGGATATGGCCTCCAGAAACCGGGCTAACTTTGGTTCCACCGTACTCAAGAGTCTGTTCTGATGAGCCACCCAGGATAACGGTGCTAGGGACGTGGTCCCATCCAGCAAGAATGAAGGCGAGATTGACAACTTAACATTGAGAAGTTATGTACCTACCATAACGTTCCATGTTAGTTGTCTTCTTCTCGCCTTCTTTCTTGCGTCCCACCCTCCATCCCCCTAGCCTGGACAGACCGAGAGGATCCTTGGGATCTTTTATCTTACACAGCGTCAACCACCTCTATTGCCCCTGATTGATAGTTCTACAGGTAGTCTTTCTATAGAGGTGGATTTCCTTTTTCTCTGTCTCTAGGAGACCAGCACTGCTATTCTTTCAGCTATCAAATGAGATGTGGGTATTTACCGCCTAGCATTGTGGGATATAGGGGAGCCTCGAGCCGGTGGAAATAGCTCTCGAGCTTTAGTATTGGCCGAGTCGGTGCCGAGGATCGGCTCCGAACCCATCCAGCAAGAAAGAAGGCGAGAAGAAGACAACTAACATGGAACGTTATGGTAGGTGCATAACTTCTCATTTTACAAGTCTGCCTTAGTTTTACACATATTTCAACTGTACATTATACCCAGCACTTGTTAAAATATGTTATATAAATATTCTTTTAGTTTTGCTTTTATATTTACTAGATGGAAGGTATGTACTTATGAAAAAGTGAATAAAACCCAATTTTCTACATTTCTCATACTCTTATCTGTAATGCCAGCAAATATTTTTATTACTGGCTAGTGTGCCCGAGGGCTGTCTAAACAGGAGGAAGATTGGAGCAGCCAGCACCCAACATTTTGCACTCAGGGTAGGTGCATGTTTTCTGGAAGCTAACAATGAGAAGAAATGCAGGTAGACATCATCAGTAAGAGCACACAAGCAAATAATGTGGATTTTCTACACAGCTGCTACTGTACGTCATATGCAGCAAATAAGAAAACTTGTCGATATATCATAAAAAAAGCCTTGGCCTATTAGTGTGACAACTGTGAGGTTTTCCTGCCTACTCTTTACCCCATGTTAGGACAAATGAAGGAGATGAGCATTAGATTGACCCCAGAGCTCACATCAGCATACAAGAATAAAATAAATAAGTGTAACTAAAAAATACTTTCTGCTGGTATTTGTGCTGAATTTCTTGTTCTTAGTACCATAAATGCAAGCTTCTTTTGAAGTTATTTACATTTGACTGTGGTTGGTTCTGCTATTAACATTCTTAGTGATTTGTGAGTGTTTATGGTAATAATTGTGAAGAAAAAGATGTAGATCACCTATTGTTATAGGGAATGTTGACTGGAAATATAGCAAAGAGACGTCCAGTCAGGAATAGCTGCAAATGTTGAAGAAGGTCTCAGTAACTGTTAGGTTGCATTGCGTTCTCAGCTGTAAAACCATACTTATATCCACCAAGATGATTCCCTCCCATGGGGCAGTTAGTAAAAATTTAGAACACTGAACAAAGTATAACTGCTAACTGCACATTTCGCTGATAAACAGACCAGTTGTCATAATGTTTAAGGTCTTTGCCTCCCATGCACAAGATACTATACCTCTCGACTGTCCAGATTTTCACAGAATGTCCAGAATTTGCTTTATATTTTCAGTCTGTTACTCATAAAATGTGTGGTTTTATGACAAATCACTGGGATGATCTGAGGAATGAAATCACTAAATAATGGCATACATTTGAGTTTCAGAGGTTTGTATCCTTCAGAAAATGCATGTTAACACAAGCCCTGTTATTTTAGCAACTTTCTAAGTTTATAAGAGAAATATTTAAAATCTGTCCCTGTTTTTGGGCCTTTGTCCCCCACTATGTCACACTTTGTCCAGATTCTTGGGCTAAGAGGTTAAGAGGAATGCAAGGTACAAGATTCTATCCTGATCTATGGTCAATACCTGTATGTAGTTTGCATGTTCTCCCTGTGTTTATGTGGGGTTCCTCTCACCTCCCAAAACAAGATGAGTGTTTACACCTCAGATTCACCTATGAATGGAGTTGTGGGCAGCAGCACAGACTCTAGATGATGGCTATAGAGGGAATAATTGACAGACCACAGCTGTGGACTTCAGTTGAGGTGCTGTATCCTCAAGATAGCAAAACATGGCTCACAGACCTTATGTTGCGTCAGGGCTAGCCACTCCATGGTGTAAAAACTGGCTCTCGGTGATTCAGTCATGTTGAATAATGTCACCAAAAATGGGATGGATATTTGCCAATCATAAGTGGGTTGAGGTTCTGGCATACTTTGACTTATGCCAGGGACCTGTGCTAATGGTGGGAAGGGTGTATGGGCCCCTATTAGCCAGTGTGTACCCACCACAAAACTCAGCAACCCTGGGTCAATAAACTACTGGGCCAGTTTCCAGTTGCTCAGCTTGGGTTACCTGGGATAGATATGTTAAGTGAAAGCTGGACATTAAACCAATCAACCTGCCTAACATGAACTAGGAATTGACACACTTAGTGTAGGTTCACTGACCGGTTGTAGCTTGGAAGTGGATAGCATGATGGTAAGGAGGAGATGATATGATTGTAAGGAGGAAGCTGGACATCATATGTATCTGTGAGACAAGATGGGAGGGCAGTGCAGCAAAGGCACTTGGCTTGGGATGCAGAGTCTACTACTCATGAGAAGGACAGACTAGAAATGGTGTGGGAACTGTGGTGAGGAAGAGACTTCAGAAAAAAAGTAAGGGATATCATCAGAATTAGTTATAGACACATGGTAATCAAATTTCAGTGTAAGGATAGGGCACTATTGATAATCAGAGCCTATGCCCCACCACAGGGTTGTGATAGTGAGGAAAAGAATGCTTTCAGACAGTAGTTGCAGGGCTTACTAGAAAAAGCAGGACAACAGAAACTGGTGTTGATAATAGCAATCTGAATGCATATATTAGGACAGACAGACCAGGATATGAGTATTACCTGGGTCCATATGTGTGGGGCAACAGGAATAAGGAAGGAGAGGTCATTCTAGATTTCTGTGTGGCAAATGCCTTGATGGTGGCCAACACAAGGTTTAGCAAGAGAGACAGTCACAAGATCACATACAAGAGTGGCCAACCTGTAGCTCAGAAAGACTTCCTACTAGTAAAGAATGGGCACTTGGGTAGAATCAGTGATTGCAAAATCATCCCCAGTAAAACAGTTGGCCCACAGCATAAATTACTGGTTGCCACAATCAGCTGCAAGCAGTTGTCAGACAAGGATCATATAGAAGAATGTCAGCAATCCAAAGGACACCACAATTTATTCCAAAATAGTTAAGCGCTTTCCTCTCCACTACAGAGACTTCCTCAGAACCAGGTGATATACTTGATATACAGGTGACTCAAATCATTTATGGTAATATAGACAGATGTTTTTTATGAAATGCTGATGGCTGATCTGGTCATCCTCACATGAGTAACCGCAGCTCCCTACACTCTTGCAAATACTGCTTAAACTCTTTGGCCTTTTCCTATATCACTGGCAGCCATGGCATGACCCATAATATTTCCAGGTCCTCATTTATTATTTATTTATTTATTTGATAACATTTGATTACCAGGAAAGTCTGACTGGGTAGAAGCCCTTTTTCAGTGGAGGCCTGGGCAGAAAAATCTCCAAATTATTTTATTCATTTATACATTTGTTTACTGGGAAAGTCCAACTTGGAATGAGACAATTTTCACCAGAGGCCCAGGGAGAAATGCTCCAGATGCTCTGCTTGTAATACTGCATGACAGGCTTTGTGTTTGTCAGAAAGTGAGCATCCAATTCAAGTGTGCGTGTGTGTAATGCACGTAAAACTGGAAGACTGTTTCTTGAAAAGTTTGACAGCCTGAAGGTACTGCAAACTTTTTTTTCTACAATAATGACTTCAAAAAACACCAAACAGTGTTTTCTGAAGTCATTTCTATTCCAGGAAGCATATTTCGCAACCCCGAAAATCTGGTTGCGATAATACGTAATTACCCATTATTTATTATACTGAAGATCCACTACAGTATATAAGGCCATTTTAAAGATGTTTTCATGAGAATTAAATATGCAAAATAATATGACTTTAATGGTAAAAAAACAAGAACTGGACTGGTGACCCGCAACCCACTACTGCTTGTGGCTGCAGTACTATAAATATCTCACAATGGAAGTGGTTATCATTCTTATTCATCTGCATAGCAACTACAAAAAAAAAAACATAGTAGCTTGTTCCATTCTAATACCTACTAATTTTCATTAGATGACTTGTCAGTATGACTGCACAAATAGAATAAGACATGGTGTCTATTAAGGTTTACCTTCATATTGTCGGAAATTACATTATCGATCGAACTTTTGTGCGAACCACATGTGCAAATTTTAAACTGTGAAAGTCTCCATAGTAGTAAAATCAGCAAATCGAACAGCAGCTTTGCTGATTTTCGAACTACAATGTAAAAGACACATCGTAATGCCCCCCTGTTTCCCCCATATGGGGGGCTGTACCCCCAACACCCCCCTACTTTAATATACTAACTCCAAGATTGCACTACAGTGGGGTAAGGGTTCATTTCCTGATCCCCGCTATAGTGCACTCTGCACCCAAAATGTTGAATCTGCAATGAGTGAATGCCAATGTGCATTCACTCATTGCACATTCAGACAATTTTTGTTCGAGAGAATTGCCAATTTGGAAGCCTCTTTTCTCCCACATAGTAGATTCACCCAAGTGCATAAAGCACTTATGAAGGTAAACTGTCTATTAATCACTGATGTTCTTTACTTTAAGTGGCAAAGTTTAGAAGCAGTGGCCACATGGTATGCATTCCCAGTAAAATCACTCCAAAATATTTAAAACTTTATTACACATATGCTCTCATTGTATTCTAAATATAGCCTTATCAAGTGGCAGCAATTCTAATAGGTCTGACTGTTTTACAGCTCCTTGCAGGGATAAGACTGGTTTGTATTATGTTTTAAGTAAAAATAGAAGTGACCTACCTTTCTTTAAGAAGTACCAACTCAAATGAATATACCCTTGGGGCCAAAACAAATTGTAGACTTCTGCCTTTATACCATCTACCGAGTTATCATAGGACATTTGAGGTAGATTTCACTAATTTCCTTGCTGAAACAGTGTTGAAGCAGCCAAATTGCATTATTTTGGGAGATTTTAACATCTGGATAAATGGTTAATCACTTAATCTGTCATAAGACTTCATTTCAATTACAAGGGGTCTGTGGGGATTACCCCTACTACTCACAAAAATTGTTATTCACTTGACTTAATATGTTAGTTGAGTGTGATCACCTCGGTTGTGACGGAGGTAGAACCAGTCTCTTTGATCATCACCTTTTTGTTTCCTTATGAAGTAGTCAAGCATTAGGGGTCTTTATCTTGAGCTGCCTGTGTATAAGAATTTGATAACTATTATAAAGACCTGATTCCTTTATTTAACCAGCTACTTAAAGGCAGCAGCACTGAGGAGCTCTGTTGACAAAACAGCTTTCACTGACACCCTGCATATATTAGCCCATTTCCAGTTTTAAGGACTACAGGAGCTTTTCTCCCTATAGGAATTGTGAGACACTACAAATGTTAAACCACACACCTTAAAAAGTAGCACATTTTGAATCACAGTGTTATACTTTTAAGGCATTTTTTGTAGTGATCTTCTCCACCCTGTACACCCCAACTTGGGTAGGGGGGATTGTGCCCCCATACCCTATGCATTGTATATATTAATTCCAAGATCATTGTAACTTGGAGTATGTAGAATGCTCTGAGATACTGTAGTCTTGAAATTAGTATATATTTTTCCTATTCACACTTAAATTCGCACTATTTTAAGTATGGCATTTGCTGTCCTCTGAACTTCGATGTGTACCCCAGGAGCTTTGGTGTAACCATGAGTTCTTTAAACCTAGAAAAACTGGATGCAAGTTACAGTGTCAGTGGAGACATACATGCTTTCCTGAGGACAAATTTAGCTTTCATGATCATTAACCCCCCCCCCCTCCCCAATTGTGATGAAATGTCCTAAAAAGGCAATATTCTTGTCCACAAAGATTTCTACTGTTTCAAATCAGCTGGCAAAGCTCTTATAAATTGTTTACAGGCTGTGCTATCCTTTTCTGTCATTCAGGAGACATTTTGATTATCTAACAAATAAGTGGTCATTAAACGCAATGGAAATGTTTAGCCAAGTAGAACTGTGCATTTCTAAATGTGAAAGAAATCAAAGTGTTGTCATTAGTTGTCTTTGAAGGTGTAAGCCTGAGGAGGTAGAAATCACCAGTGGAAGACGTAAAATGAAGCTGTGCTCTGTTCTAGAATGCTCATTTCCAATATAATCCTTTAGTGCTGGACATTTATGTGTTTAATTAGTATTTGCTATGTGTTAAATAAAAACAAATGATAACAACACAGGAGGCTCAGATGCAAAAGTTTACTAGTGTACACCAGGAGGCAAAAAACCATACAAGTACAGAGTTTTGTCTGACATGATGCAGGAAATACACAATTTTATATAGTCTTACATTTAGGCTGTGCCCACCTTACTGACGTGGTTAGTCACAGGGCACCTACATCACTATGGTCTACAATATTCTATTCATAAGAAAAAGCTGATGTTATACATTTTAAAAGTTTTCCCATGGGAATAATACAGCCTTGCAAAGCACCTGGTTCGTTATAATGTCTTTCTGTAAATGTTACTCTTCCAAGGTCTCAGGCTAGCTTGAATACAATAGTCGGTTCACTCTTGTAACAACTTTTACTTTAGCAGCTGTGTCTTATCTCTGATACATTCACAAGGTCAATTATCTCAGAGGAAGGAATAAGAATATTCAATGCTTTATACATTTAATTTTCCTGACCCAGCAGATAATCATTAGTGAAAAACATAAGCTTGCTGAGCTGGCTACTGCCAGGGTCAGAGTTCAAATACACTGCAGCTCCAAAGCTTCAAGCAATTACATGTAAAATCATTCTTATTGCCATATTGTAAATAGAATAAAATGCATTATATACTATTTGCTTTTAAACTAGCACTTTATACATGTTCAAATACATATTTTTCTAACATTTTCCTCCCTTTTAATACTTTTTATTCTATTCAGAAACATAAACAATGTTATATCGTCTCCTTTTAACTAGGCAAGTCATTTAGTTTATATTTCGGAACAAGTTTCATCTGGAATCAATAGTTCCAATTCAATGTCTTGGTACAAAGTTTCAGTTACAGATATATCAACAAAATCTTTGACTAATCTTTTCATACAGGGGATCCCACAACAGACACATGCTCCTAACAGGAGCAGACCAACACAAATAGCAATCAAAATATTCATTAGGATAGAACCCCACCCACCAAACAGACTCTGGAAAAAGTTCGTCAGTGGGTTTGGGCCTGGTTCAGTCATGGCCGATACCTGCTGTATTACCTCTAGGTGATCATTAATCAAGAGCCATTCGATTTTGTAGCACAACAGTTTTCATTGCATTCAGTTTATCAGTCACTAGTTCGAGAGCAGAAAAAGTTGCGTTACTCATTACTTCGAGAAGCTTCGACAGTTTTCTTAACTCCCAGATCGATTTGACTGCTCCATATGCTGGAAATATCCCAGCCCAGGATATAACACTGTCACTCAAGTCCATATGAGTCAATTTTTCTTTATCTTTCACGGAATGATGGTTCTTCCAACCAGCTTCGATTTTTCCCATTGGATTTACAGGTTTTCCGATAGAATCTTCATGTTTTCGGGCTACATCTCTTACATTTTGTATCTTACCTAGAGGTAATTCTGCAGTATGCCTTATAGCTGGAACCAGATAACCCAAAAAACAACTGCCGGACCAATTCTCAGGTAGCCATTTGTATGCTTTTTTCCCACAAATAAAATAACAGTTTTCTACTTTGGTACTGATACGGGTTAGTTCTGAATGAAACATTTTCTTGCCTATAACAGACAATTGTTTATGCAAGACAGGATTTCTCTGCACTTCACTTAATGTTGTTTTCATTAGGCTCAAATATGAATCATAATTTGCGTTACAAATATTGCCTTTATCTTTGGCTTTAATATAGCATTTATAAGATATAGTTATGTTACAGTTACTCCAACCCACTTGGAGTGTGTTATTCTTATAGAAACATACAATTGCCCTCTGTGTAATAGGCAAATACAATGCAATTTTGTCCTGTGATCTTACAGAACCTGTATCAAAAAGTAAATTTTCCCAAGTCTCATTTATCCCCAAGGGGACAGCGGACATCAACAGTCCTCCATATGCTGTTGGTATGGCAGTACAAACCCAGCAATTTGAAATGTTCATAGTCTCTACATATACACGCTTCATAGCTAGGTATGTGTTAAAGTTTGGATGCCAGTCTATAGACAGTTCATCACGTTTCTCTACTTTCACTTGTGTGGTTATATGTAGGAAGAACCACAACAAAAGGAAAGTCATCACAATCATAGTCAATAAATGCATAGTTAGCAAGATGATTAAACAATATCTTTGGGGTTGATCTGTATTTTTACTCATTTCGCTCTTGGCCATCCTGCCTTTGTTGTGTGTCAGTCACAAAATGTTTATCAAGCTGAAAATTCTTTACCAGTTTACAGTCGTCAGGTGGACCCAGGACGACCTTTGAGCAACTTTGACTGCAGTAGGCGCCGCCAACAGTACCTGGTACGGTCCTTCCCACTTTGGACTCGCCCAATTCTTCCTCTTCGTGACCTTCAACCAAACCCAGGACCCTGGGGTCAGCACTGCTTCCAACGGTCTGGTCTGTCTTTTATCTGAAAAAGAGTTCAACTGCAAAACAGTTTTATTAGTTAACAGTTTTTTCATATAACTAGCTAATGAGCTGTCAGCCTCTAATTCTGCAGGCATGAGAGCTTTCCACTGTGGCACATAATATGCCCTTCCAAATATCACTTCAAAGGGGGTCAAACCCTTTTACATTTGGAACTGTTCTCATGCTCAGCAGTGCCAAAGGCAAACAGCAAATCCAATTCTTCTGTGTATCGTCTACTAACTTCCTCAATTTGTTTTTTAAAATTCCATTGTACCTTTCCACCAGTCTTGCAGACTGTGGGTGGTAGGCACAATGATTTTTCAAGGAGATCCCAAAGAATCTCCCAAGTTGGTGAATCGTCTGATTCACAAAATGTGTCCCATTGTCACTATAGATTCTTTCCGGTATGCCAAATCTAGGAATTATTTCTTTTATTAGGGCCTTTGCCACTGTTGCTGCATCCGGATTTTTAGTTGGAAAAGCTTCTACCCATTTGGAAAACATGTCTATAATTACTAAACAGTATTTTTTTCCCTTCACATTTGTTCAGTTCTATGAAATCCATACAGATAGTATGAAATGGATATGGTGGTATAGGAAAACTCCCTTGCTTGGGTTTGAATGCTCCTTGTGCATGATGTTTATTACAGACATGGCATGCTGCACAAAATTTTTGTGTGAAGTTTATAAATCCATATGTTTGGAATATTCGATTTACTAACTGTACCTTCCCCCCTGTTGAGACATGGCACTGCCCATGGCTCAACAAAGCTGCATATCTAAATAAATTAGACGGCAATATTGTTTTTTTCTCTTTGGAGATATACAGTCCATTTTCGAGGATTGCACCTCGTTTCTCCCATTTTGTTTCTCAGCTTTTGTAGTTAATGTCTGCATTGTTTTTAACATTTCTAAATCTAAAATCTCAGAGGGTTGTAATTCCTCAGTTAAAAGTAAAATTTCTGAGTCTGAGGCTGCTTGCTTTGCAGCTGCATCAGCTTTTGCATTTCCTTTTGAAATTGCATCCTGTTGTTTTGTATGAGCTAAACATTTACAAATAGCTACCTTAGTAGGTAACTGAATGGAATCTAACAAGTTCAAAATAAGTTGCGCATGATTAATCGGTTTGCCAGTAGATGTTATCATTCCCTATTTTCCATTGTTGTGCAAAAACATGCACTGTAGAGAAAGCATACTGACTGTCAGTATATATGTTCACACATTTATCTTTCGCTAGAGTACAAGCCCATGTTAAGGCTATCAGTTCTGCTGCTTGAGCAGACAGGTTATGCTGTAAGGGTTGGGCTTCTAAAATCTCTGTATCTGTGACTACCGCATACCCTACTAGATTTTTCCCTGTAGGACACTTTCTGCATGAACCGTCCACATAAAATGTCACCTCGGCATCATCCAAGGATATATCAGTAAGGTCTTGTCTGGGCAAAGTTATTTGCTCAATTTCCTGCAGGCAACTGTGTGGTGTGCCATCCACAGGAGTTGGAAGTAACGTTGATGGATTTAATGTTGTACAACGTTCAATTACCATATGAGGTTGGCTCAGCAGTATGGTCATACATGAAAGATGTCTAGCAGGAGATAGATATGCTATTTTCTCTTGCAGTAAAATTATCGGGACTGCATGAGGCACTCTCAATGTGAGAGGGTGGAACAACACTACTGAGGCCGAAGCCTGTACTGCCATTGCAGCTGCGACTACTGCTTGCACACAGTGAGGCAATGATCGTGCCACTGGATCTAACTGTGATGAATAGTAAGCTATGGGGCGTTGCTTATCCCCATGCTGTTGCGTCAAAACTGACGTCATGTATCCCTGCTTACAATCTACGGTCTTAAAAAATCTTTTGTGGTAATTTGGAAGTCCTAAAACTAGTGATGAAGCTATCAATTGTTTTAGTCTGCAGAAAGCTGCTTCTGCTTCAGGTGTCCATTGTAATACATCTTGTGCTGCCATTGGTGTTTTATATATTAAATCAGCCAGTGGAGCAGATTCTAAAGCATAGTTTTATATCCAGCTTCGACAAAAATTAGTCGTTCCCAAGAAGGACATCATTTCCTTCTTGGTTGCTGGTTTGGGTGCCTGTAAAATCGCTGTTTTTCTGTATTCGTCTAATATTCTACCTTCATTGGATATTACATATCCTAGGTATCTAACCTGTTTTCTCCAAAGTTGTAATTTACTTTTGTTTACTTTGTGTCCTTGTGCTGCTAAAAATTTCAATAATGCTATCGTATCTTCCCTGCATTGATGCTGGGTAGGGGCTGCTAGCAAGATGTCATCTACATAAAGTAGAATCTGACTACCTCCTGGTGGAGTAAACCCTGCCAGGTTGCTTGCCATTTCTTGTGCAAATATCGTTGGACTTTCACAATATCCCTGCGGTAGCCGAGTATAGGTATATCTTTTACCCTGAAATGTAAATGCAAACCAATACTGGCTATCAGGATGTATAGGTATTGAAAAGAAAGCATTGCTTATATCTACCACAGTAAAATATTTTTGTTGTGGTTTTAAATCATTCAACAAAGTGTGTGGGTCTGGCACCGTAGGTGCTCTGGTATTATTGCATTGTTTACAGCTTGTAAATCCTGTACCATCCGCTATTCCCGTTTGCTTTTTAACAGGAAATAGAGGGTGTTACATGGTGAATCAAGAGATTCTACCAGTACTCCTTCCTTGAGTAATGCTGCTATTATAGGCTTGATTCCTTGCTCTGCATCTTTCCTCAAGGGGTATTGTCTTTTTTGTGGTCTAAATGCTGATTTTGGTGTAATAGTTACTGGTCCTGCTGTTTGAATAAGTCCTACATCTGATTTACCTGTTGACCAAAGAATGTTTGGTATATCACACAAGGCTTTTTCTTCTTCTTCTAATAAGAATGCTAATCAGCTGTCTTCACTAGTTTGTAAGTGTACAGCTGGATGTGTCTGTGTTAGCCAATTCAATTTCTGTTTTGTATTCCCTGTTCTGATAATTCTAAATCAGTTTGTTTTTCCCATCTTGTTACTTTTTCTCCTAAGTCTGCCCATCTCACATCCTTATTCTTTGTCAAGATGACATGTGGTAGTCTATTAGATTTGTACAGTGTCATGAATTCCTGAGGTAGTGAACAGCTTACCACACTGTTTCCCTCAGTATCCCAATACAAGGTTCGTAATATTAATCTGTTAGCAGGATTTTTGAACAACTCTTGCTCATATTCTTTATCAGGTCCTGGCATGCTACAGTAGTATAGAGTACAATGTAACAAATGCTGTTGGTCAGTGTCAAGGGAGGAGGCCTTACTGATGGCTACATTCATCAGTTCTCCGGTTACTGCCCCTGGACCAGTAGTAACTAGGTCGTGGCTGTACCAGTAAAAGGTTTCACCCTCCGGTCGCGCCACAAAAGTATCCATTTGTCTTTGTGCTTCCATACCCTGCATAGTGGGAACTACCGCTATGCCAAATATCTGCATAAGATCTCTTCCCAGTAAGTTTACTGGACATTTTGCAGAAACTACAATTTTACTTTTCTGAGTCATACCTGAAACAGGGTCAGTTATTGCTATATCATGGGAGAGTGGCTCCCTATATAGCTGTCCATTTGCTGCTTTCACTAATATATAGTCAGGTGATCCAGAGTGTTCTGGTAACTTTGAAGGGTGTATCAAAATTCGTGACGCTCCTGAGTCACACAAGAATTTCACTTCCCTTCCTTCCACCAGAAGTGTAACTTCCGGTTTTGTGTCTGCCAAATAGAGCTCCAAGCTCAGTAATGCCAAATCTAAAATTTCACTTTCTTCATCCTCTACATCTGCTTGCACTTCCTCTGTTCCTTCCACTACATTTACGTTTGCCCTTTGTTTGTTTTCCTTCCCTGATGATTTCTGATTTTCATCACTATCATATAGTCAGTCCTCATCACCTTTATTTTCTGTAGTCACCTTTTTATTTAGCCCGCAATCCCTTGCTAAATGTCCTTTCTTGCCACACTTAAAGCACTCACCTTTCTTTTTTCTCTCTTCAAAATCTTTTGACCTTTTGTCAGATTGTCTATTTCCCTGGGTATTTTTCTTACCCTTTTTACCTGACTGTACTACAAAGACCTCTGCTCCATCTTCAGCTGTGAAGACCTGTGTCTTCTTTTTCTTTTTACTATTAAAGTGTCTTTCAGCATGTCTGGCATATTCAAGTAAGGCTTGTAGCCTACTTGTTCGATGATCTATCATATGCTTTGTAATAAAGCTACTGATAGGTGCAATGCAACCTTTCAAAAACGCATTTTTCAGTTGCTGTTCATATGAGGTATCATGTGTCTGATTTTCAGGAATAGCCATACCACTGTGGTTATTGAAACATTCCAATAATCTACCATAGTACCCATCTACAGTTTCATTCTCTTGCTGTATGCATTGATTAATGCAAGTCCAATCTGCTCTAGGTTTCCATTTTCAGAAATTCGGTCTGTAAGACCTTTGACTCTGTTGTCTAATTCTGCGTCACTATGTGGGAGTGGTTTAAGCTCTGCATTACGAGGATTCCAGGTGCCACAAATCATGTGCCAGTCTGGACCCACAATCTGTCTAACTACCTTTTCTACTTCTTCCCCATTCAAGTGGTAACTTAGTCTCATACCTTGTAAATCTTGTAAAAATTTTGTGTAATTAACTTTTGGATGAGGGATTCCCTCTGTAGCTTTCCGAATATCTTCCGGTGTCCATGGTCTATATACTAGAAGAGTTGGGTCCTGCCCTTCCTGTCCTGCCTGAGGATTTGGTACCTCGATCAGTGGACAGATTTCTTCCTCACTCTCTTCTAGTATGTTTTTCCCTATTTGATATAAGTCTGTGTCCCCAAGTGTTTTACATGTCCGGGACCTAGTTTCAATAGGATCTCTAACAAATGGTTTTAGTACTCTTGTAACTTCAGGATAACATGGAGGTGGACCAGCTTGTCCTCCTGCTTCATATCCTGAAAAAGGCATTGGAGGGGGCGGAGGGGGAGGGGCCGTCGCTATTACAGTATTATTATCCTCTTTGTCTAAAAATAATGTTTTTGCATTTTTAGTTTTCTGTTCCCTTCGGTTTACTTCCTCAATCCACCTGTGTGCTTGAGGAATGCCTAATTGCTGTTGTTTTTTTGCCTGACCTTCTGCGTCAGATTTAAGCTGTTTTAAAAGTTTAACTAATGAAATTTTGTTTAATTTACCATCAAATCCGTATTTATTAACCCATTTTGTATAATACCTTACATTATCAGTCCGTTGTAATTGCATATATTTTGCGTCATCAGTTAGGGGCGGATCTCGCGATTTTTTAGTGCACTGATTTCCCATTCTAAAAAATGTTACGTAACCCTTTTCACCACGTGGTATTTCAGTTCCTTACACAGTTTATCTAGAATAACTGTCTACCTTATTCTGTTTCCCTGATCTCTGACAAAATATACAGTAATTTCCTTTTGTCCCTGATCTGTATAACAAATCTCTGACAATGACATTTACTGTAACCTAGTCCCTGATCTAAAACAGAAAAAGGCAAATATTTTCCTACCTGAGCCTCCTGGGTCGACCAGTTCGAGACCGCTCTTGACGCAGATCAGAAAGTGGCCAGCCTCTCAAGACGACAATTCAGTCGGAGGTCTTTGTGTTTCAAGAAGAACCCTTTTGGTAACTTCTCCTGCGCAGTATTCAACCACCGATACACTCTGATCTGCAGCTTACCAAGGGAATTCCGGTTCAAGGAGGACCAAACTGTTAAATAAAACAAATGATAACAACACAGGAGGCTCAGATGCAAAGTTTACTAGTGTACACCAGGAGGCAAAAAACCATACAAGTACAGAGTTTTGTCTGACATGATGCAGGAAATACACAATTTTATATAGTCTTACATTCAGGCTGTGCCCACCTTACTGACGTGGTTAGTCACAGGGCACCTACATCACTATGGTCTACAATATTCTATTCATAAGAAAAAGCTGATGTTATACATTTTAAAAGTTTTCCCATGGGAATAATACAGCCTTGCAAAGCACCTGGTTCGTTATAATGTCTTTCTGTAAATGTTACTCTTCCAAGGTCTCAGGCTAGCTTGAATACAATAGTCGGTTCACTCTTGTAACAACTTTTACTTTAGCAGCTGTGTCTTATCTCTGATACATTCACAAGGTCAATTATATCAGAGGAAGGAATAAGAATATTCAATGCTTTATACATTTAATTTTCCTGACCCAGCAGATAATCATTAGTGAAAAACATAAGCTTGCTGAGCTGGCTACTGCCAGGGTCAGAGTTCAAATACACTGCAGCTCCAAAGCTTCAAGCAATTACATGTAAAATCATTCTTATTGCCATATTGTAAATAGAATAAAATGCATTATATACTATTTGCTTTTAAACTAGCACTTTATACTTGTTCAAATACATATTTTTCTAACACTATGATACAGTTCCTATTGAAGAAAGATGAATGATAATACATTAACTTTGTAGTTTTATAACACAATATAATAATCCATCATTCAGAAAGGATTTTAAAAGTATTATCCTTTCTTATCACAGATTAGTTCTTTGTAAGCACTATTGTAAGTACTGAATGTAGTCTCATCCCTACTGAATGTATGCTATTCTGTCTTGTTATTTATTTTTTCCATAACTCTACCAGCTGACTGTTTTGGGTTATTAGCAAAATACTCCTGTTAGACCAATTAGTTTACCTGCTATCAAAATAGAATAAAAAATAAGCAAACAGTAGCCACACTGAAATCTGTACAATCACTGTTCATTCAACAAGGCAACTGATTGTATGCATGAAGTGAACAGTGGTCTGTTTGCTGAGAAGTGGAATTATGGCCTCAGAAGTCGTCCCTCTCTAAAAGAGTTTTCTGACCATATTTTTAGAACAAGCACACATCCATTAAACAGACAAGTTGTACTTTAACATTGATTATAATAATTGTTCAAGCACATTATAAGGTTTACTTCTGACATCTACAGTTAAAGTATTCTGTTGCCAAACTTTGTCATGTTGAATATACTGGATGCTATGAATAGTGTGAAGGCAGACAGTGTTCAGCATTGCTGTTTCACACAACTGGACTATCTGGCATGATTTCCATTTGGGGTATGTTATGTGAGAAGGATGCATGTGCTGCCTGTATCTACATGGGTTTTCACCAGACATCTTTTGTTTCTTCCACACCCAAAGGACATACTTATAGACAGAAACTATTCTACAAACTTTCTATTAATGTGTGTGTGTGTGTGTGTGTGTGTGTGTGTGTGTGTGTGTGTGTGTGTGTGTGTCAGAGAGTGTGTTACATCCACCAATGAACTGACATCTCTTCCAGGCTAGTTCCTTATTGTAATGGCCAATATCTGTTGGGAGAACCTCTAGTTACTCCATGGCCCTGAATACTATAGGAAAAAGCAGGTATGGAAAACTAGTGAAGAATAATTGTGCTAATACATGAAATTTATTCTGAGCTGTTGTCCTTAACAATACAACATCAGATCTTTTGCTGTCAGTGTGTGTTAAATGCATTTCCAAATCAGTAAAACAATATTGGATAACTGGATATTAAATAAAATGAGGCAACACCTAACTGTATCCCACTGAGGTCCTATAACTTTTAAAGCAAACTACACATCCCATCAAAGTACTGAAATGCAAATAAACAGTATTAAAATATCTCTAGTAAATTAGAATGAATAAAAATATTAACCTAAGCTCTGAATCATTTTGTGCAAAATTTAGGATAATATCATGCTAATAATATTGAATGATGCATAATTCATACAGAAATTAAAGTGATTTTCCCAATGCATTGCATTATAGTAAGCAATTTTATTAAGACAATTAGTAATACGTACCTGTATTACATATATTTATTTCCATTTCTGTGATTATATCTACACATTAGAAGTTTTAAAAAGTTTCACAATATGATGTCAGTTTTCTTCTATTGGTGCCTTTGTATTAGGTAATGGTAGTAGGAAGTTATATATGCTCCTGGTTAGTGGCACTTGTTATTTCACCCATGGAGAAAGCCTTAGTGAAACCAGTCTTCATTTGTTTGGAGCTGTTTTAAATAAAATTTAATACTGCATTTCTGGTCCTTGGCTGCTGGATTTTTTTGTTTTGCTGTACTTATTTGGATCCCTTATTGTGTGTGTGTGTGTGTGTGTGTGTGTGTGTGTGTGTGTGTGTGTGTGTGTGTGTGTGTGTGTGTGTGTGTGTGTGTATGTATATATATATATATATATATATATATATATATATATATATATATATATATATATATCGATCTACTTTGTTTCGTTGAATCTCATTTCACCCCAACCACATCGCTGAAAACACAAATTACTGAAAACTCATTTCACTGAATCTCATTTCACTGAACTGAACTTAGTATATATGGCACTGTGCAGAGTGCTGTAAGGCAAATAAAAGGTATTTGCCCTTTTCCCCACTGTAGTGTGATCCTGGAGTTAGTATATATAGTTGGGGGGGGTGAAGCCCCCAACCTTGTTTGTTTTATATTGTGTTTTACCAAAAACTTCAAAACAATACATTTTAAACAATAAACAGGCATACTTGCAACACCAATGACTAACTCTCTCCAGAAAACAATATGTACTCAAACTAATTGGGGGGGGGCTATGCCCCATACACCCCCAAACTATATATATATATATATATATATATATATATATATATATATATATATATATATATACATACACTAAATCCAGAATCACACTACATTGGGGAAAGGGGCATATACCTTTTACTTGCCTTACAGTACTCTATACAATGCCATATATACTAACTGCAGTTCAGTGAAATAAGATTCAATGAAATGAGTTTTCAGTAATTTGAGTTTTAACAAAGTGGTCGGGGTGAAATGAAATTCAGTGAAATCAAATGAGATTCAATGAAATAAAGTAGATCCATATATAGATATTTATATATTGCAACCAGCATCCCACAAACTAGTGCCTCACACCCTTGGCTGTTGAAGTGAAGAGCCAAAAAAGAAAGGGCTTTTGCAAAGACAACACCCAATCCACATGCTCTCAAGCAAGAAAAGGTCCACTCCTTGCACTGGCACAGCAACCAGGTAAGCCAATCCCACTCCTCCTCTCTCCTGCCCAGCTCTTCAATAGAACAGCAAAAAATAAAAAAAAGTCCTCAATCAGGTACATGGGTTCATGAAATGCAGGAGCCAATCAGGTCCAATTACTGTTACCTGTCTATGTCCCTCCTTCTTCATATTTAGTTCAAAAAAATGTTTTTCTTTTAAACTGTAGCAAACTGCTTGCTGCATTACAGTTTTTACCCTGCATAGAGTGCTACAGCACTCAGGTTTTAGTTTTAAAAAATTACTTCTAAACTGCAACAAAATGCTTTTTTACTACAGTTTAAACCACAACAGAGTGCTACACCCCTTACATTTGACTGCAAATGCAATACCAGCTTTTAGAAGCTGGTGTGCACTGAAGAGCAATTGGGAATTGGGATGATGGATCAGAGAATACACCCCCTAATGCTTTGCTCCCAAGGCAGTTATCCCTTTGACCCACCCTAGGTATACTAGTGGTTTATGATCAGGAATGTTATGATCTCAAATGTAAATGTATTACTTATATTGCAATCATCATTTGTAAATGTTTTTGCTTTAGCTGTTTCTAATCTGTGATGAAATGATATGACATTTAGTGATTCATTCCATTTCATTTATCAGAACTATTCTGGCCATATCTGTATGTATATACATATTATGTGTGTGTGTATATATATATATATATATATATATATATATATATATATATATATATATATATATAAATATACACACACGAGTCCCTATTATGTTGTTGTTGTTTGTCTTTCGGCTTTTTCCCGGTAAGGGGTCGCCACAGCGTCTGCTAATGATTGGCAGTTAATTTTTTTATGAAATGCCGAGGTGCCAGCTCGATGCCCAACCTTCAACGAAGGCACACCCGTTTACACACGCATGTCTTTCAAACGCTACCCAACCATGGGGAGGATATGCAGACTCCACTCAGGAGGCACTCCCAAGCCAAGCTGGGAATCGAATGGGAGAACCTCTTGCTGTGAGGTAACAATGCTACCGCCATACCACCGCGATTATACGAATGAAAAATCAATATCTCAAATGGCTGAAAAGTCGAAAATGCCAATCTTTGAAATTGTTATTGTGGTGGGCTTCACCCACCACACCCCCCCGCTAATTATATATGCCAACTCTGAGATTGCACTACAGTGAGGAAAGTGAACATTTTCCGATCTTCACTGTATCACGATCTCACAATAGCAATCTCGAAGAACAGCATTGCCGTCCTTTAAGCCGTTCGAGATCTTGATCTTTCATTCATCTAATAGGGACTCATATATATATACATATATATATATATATATATATATATATGCATGTGTGTGTGTGTGACACTGCTAGCCCAGCTATCTGGAATTTTGTAAATAATTCTATGTCATTTGTGAATATTGGTATGATTTATACAGAACTGTATGTTATGTACTGAGCTTCAAGAATGTAACCACAGCATATCCTGCTGGAACACAGAAGATCTGCTTACAAAATTTCAAGAAAATAAGTTGAAATTAAGTGATTTACGATGTGCTATACAAGTCAGTTAATGCAGCAAGGTGACAGGATGTCTAGAACTAGAAGTTTCTTTCTATTGTCTTGGGGAAAAGTAATTACTAAGTTTAAAATGTAAAGTGTTTTATTGCTATATGACTTCCTAGCAGCTGCACAGTTCTGAAAGATATGTATTTTTCATAGAGAGATGCTAAAAATGCATGTACTTTCTGACAATCTGGGTAGCTTGGGAACTAATGTCAGGTGACAAAAAGTGATGTCATCCAAGCTAACCAAGCAGTAATATGTCATACTGATTTAAGAACTCCCTCAGAGAGAGACTGTGTGCATTTTGTATTTGTCTTTGGATCTGACATCTATTCATCATCATCAACATCTGCACTTGCCTTGCTAATAGTAAGTAACTAGGGTACACTAATTTCTGTTACATATAGATAGGAATATAGTAAAGATTAGTTTAGATGATTTCTGTATTTATTAGAGACTGTCCTGCAATGTTGTATTAAAATATTTCCTGTGATTCTGAACTCTGAAGTAACTGTATTGATTGAGTATTGTCTTGTTCTTTTATTATTTATTATTAAATATTTGAACCTATCTTTGTGGCTGATATGTGTGAGACATATTTAAGCTCTTAGAGTACTTGCATATGTATTTGGCAACACTGTACAGGCCACTCCTATATAGCCTTAGTCTTGGTCACACTTTCCATTTGGATAACAGTAACAATACACAGTAGGATTGGTCATCCTTTGTAAGGGCCTTAAGTAGCTGAGAAGTAGGGGTTGGTGGCAGTGATAACTACCTTATAGTCTGGGCAAAAGGGGGCATAGCTAGTAAATCTGTGCCAGCCTTCCCCAGGGGTGTGTGTGTTTGTGTATAAATCAAATCTCAAAGTGTGTGTGTGTGTGTGTGTGTGTGTGTGTGTGTGTGTGTGTGTGTGTGTGTGTGTGTGTGTGTGTGTGTGTGTGTGTGTGTGTGTGTGTGTGAGTGTTAGCTACTTGGGCAGGGACACGAAGCACTGGTTGGATAGAGAGGGTGCTGGAGGTTTTGGTCTGACCCCTCTGATGAGATCTTAACCCTATAGCTGTGCCAGTGGGGAGTCTTATTGGGGATTTGGAGAAAGAGTGAGAAACCAGCTCCAGACTGACTGTGCTCTCTGTGTGCTCTTAAGGGAAATTGTACTTTAATGTGTGTGTGTACTTGTCATCCTCCCATTGTGTACATCCCTCACTATTGCCAGTGGTGAGGATTGGGGCTCCTTGATTACTGGGCCAGTGCATCACTATATATATATATATATATATATATATATATATATATATATATATATATATAAAAAGAGAGAGAGAGAGACATGCACGTGCACACACACACACACACACACACACACACACACACACATAACATCAGTCGCATCTTGTGAATTCTTTTGCAATCCATATTTTCTAGTCTCTTCTATGTTGATATTCTCATGGATATTGTTTGCAAACTTCCCTGTGCAGTATTTTGTTCAGTCTTTCATTCATTCATTCGTACATTTCAGCATGCTTTCATCCTGTCTGTGCATCTGTTAGTTCATTTTGTTTGATAGCATTATTCCATAACTTGAAGAAACCTCACTGTTATGTTCATAATGTAATTTTAAGGGAACTTTTCTAACAAAGTGAAAGCGTTCATAACATTATTCATATATGAATGTAGCATCTACACTTGCACAGCAATAGTTATATCCCAAAGAAAGTAAATTAATAACTTGTCAGGCAGAAATGTGTACAAAGTCATTACAAAGTCATTAAAAGGGTATGTTTGCACATTGCATTAAATGCAGAAGTCTGCAGTATAAATGACATTTGGAAGATTAAAAATGTGGACAGTATTCCAGTGATTGCAATTCATCTACAACTAATGCAAACATCTCACCACACATCAGATGGATAAATCTATTGATAGTTGTTTCTCATTTTAAATGTACTCCAACTGTTTCTTTCAGACAATGAGAAGCATATGAAGGTATTATCAGACGATGATCTGCTGAATCAAGATCTCATCACTGAACTACGCAAGGAATATGGCATGTCCTATGATGATTTCTTCATGATCCTGACTGATCTAGACTTAAGAGTCAAGGTACAGTAGCACAACTACCCCACCTAAGTGGCATTATCCATACTTTGCTAAATGATCAGATCAGTGGCCTTTTCTTTTGTCTTTTTTTCTTTCTTTTTTTTTTACAGATTTAGAAGCCTTTTTTTAATTAGAAACATCTTTATTAAATTATCATGTATGACATAGGCCATGTAACTTTTATATAAATGAAAATAAACCATAGCGACACAATCTCAGTTTCAAACATTATACTTTCCAAACCGTGTTGACACAACCGTAGCTGCAAACATTATACATCACTTTTAAAATATCCAGTCATTGTTAGTCAACCATTACATAACTCATTCAAATCCTGCCCTCTTTTAAACCTCATTCCTCTTCTGCATATAGTGATCCCACATTTCCCATTTTTTCCTATGTAATTTGCTCCTACTCTTTTTTAAAGATCCCAGTTCCAGTTGTTTTATTCCTGTTACTATCTTGGCTACTTCTAGTAAAGTTGGCTTAGACTTTGATTTCCATTTTCTAGTAACTGATTTTTTTTGCAGCCATCATAATTAGGCTCAGCAAGGCCTTACATTGTCTAGGCAATTCTGATCAGTATCATAGCTCAAAACATAATTTCCCTAGTTACTCCAATTTGCTCATGCAGCATCTCTGACAGAACAGTCTACAGGGAATCTTTAAAGTCAGCTAACTCATTACACTCCCAGAAAATATGTTCCCAGTTATCTCTTTCTTCCCCATCACACCTCTAACATTTGCTGTCTACCTGAGGAAAAATTCTTTGAAGTCTGCTTGGGGGTATAAAAATACCTATGTAAACATTTCCAGGCAAAGATCCTAAATCTAGATTTTGTTGCATATTTGGGAGACATACATATATCCCCCCATTGTTTCTTTGTGAATTGCTTATCTAATCTCTCTTCCCAATCCTTCCTAGTTATTCCTCTTCTTGTTTTTTTGAGATTCTCCCTATTTTGCAATACTTTAATAATTGCAGTCCCTCTAAGCAATTCTTTTTACTTCTTAACCATAACTCCCTTTCTTTTATTTCCACCCCATTTTTAAATTCCACTTTAATTATATCCCACTCCCTAGCTATATTTTCAGAAGAAGTTTCTATCTTCTCTAATACCTCCTGAATAATTCCCACTACCCATTCTTTAAATTCCTCTCTTTCCAACAGATAGGTGGGAAAGTGTCAGTGTCTCATTTTTATTTCAATTTAGTTATTATTGGCATATGATCTGAATGACTGCGGTGGTGGTGCTGCGGTAGCGTTGTCGCCTCACAATAAGACGTTGTCCTGTTCTATTCTCAGCTATAGCGTCTTCTGTGTGGAGACATGCGTGAATGGGCGCACCTTCGTTGAAGGTTGTGCGTCAGAGCTGGCAACTCGGCACGTAAAAATCTACTGCCAATCATTAGCAGACCGGAGCTCCGCTGTGGCGACCCCTAACTGGGAAAAGCCGAAAGACACAACAACAAAAAATTTGGCATATGATCTGAAATAGTTATTGAGTGCGTATCAAGACCTTAAATTAAATGCACATGTTCCTGTGAAACGTAAATTCTACCTAGCTTATGCCAGTTTTTGTATCTTGGGGAATAATATGTAATCTGACTCTGAATTCCTAGTACTGAATTCACATCTTTCATGCCAAATATTTTCATAAATTTATTTAAAAATCAGTTCCCTATTATATGATCGAAGACGCATTCTTTCAAATGTGTCTTGATCGAACTTAAGAGCACAAAATGGCAAAATACCAAAACAGCATATAAGTGAATTTGTCACTGTAGTGCAATCTCGGAGTTGGTATATTTAAGTAGAGGGGTGTGGGGGCACAGTTCTAAGTGTTCAGGATTGTAAGCTTTCGCTTACATGGGCCTTTTAAAGCATCCGCTGATTTAATATAGATCCTTCATCAGCACATGTGCTGATGAAGGGTGTAGACCTGAAAGCTTCATTAAAGCTCTTTGTTCGTGACTACTGTGTTTTTGGATACTACTTGACATTTTCTGATCTAGTGTATTAATATAGATCCTAAAATTCTACCTTCCTTTGTTCTATTTCCCGTTCCGGGCCTCCCAGACACATCTTCTCTGTTGCAAATCAAATTCCAGTCACTACCTATAAGTAATATTCCTTGTTGAAAGCTGATTATTTCTCCCAGGATTTTCTTTAGCTATATTACATCAGTTTTTTGTGGAATATAAATACATGCCAGTGTAATCCTCCTCCCTTGCCAGTAGCACCTTAGTACTACAAATCTACCATTACTGTCTATTTTTTCCTCTTCTATTACTATTGGAGCTCCTCTTCAATTAATATAAGTACTCCTGTCTTTGTTGCCCAAGGTATTCTGCTGAATAACCATCCTGAAAACCTTTCTTTATCAAATTCACATGTTCATTTCTTTCGAAGTATGTCTGCTGTAGCATAGCAATTTGCCCTCTACGTTTTTTAATATAGTTCACTACTCTTTCTTTTTTTGTATTTTTGTGACCATTAATGTTTAAAGACATTATAGAAATAATCATAGTCTTGCGGGATTATTATTTCCACCTTTTATGTATAACAGCTTTTTGTTAAATGTCTACTTCCAGATTTTGTGTTACATGCATGCAGGTTGATCTTTTATATAATTGTTTCTTGTCATCTCCATTTGTGCCTATGTCACATCTTGCAGAACATTTTGTTTTATTGAAAACCCTCAAATAAACACACACTTACACAGACACACACACACACACACACACACACACACACACACACACACACACACACACACACACACAATACGCTCATTCCCTCCTAAAATCTACTAACTTAATAATAACACACACAATTGTGTACATCTTAAAATATTGAAGTGTTACCCCCTTAATAGGAACAAAGGTTCCAAACTAACAGACACAGACTTGAGCTAAACAGAAAGAAAGATTATCCATGCTAAGACTCATGTTAGAGCCTCTGATTCTATTAAGTGCTGTCTGGTTTTGCCTTATCTTTGTAGCTTTCCCAGGTGGGAAAAGACTTAAATGCTTTCAGAAAACATTTTCTCCAAGCCATTTCTATTTATCAGAGTGTCTGCTAGTGACATGATAACCAGATACAGGACTGTTTACTAGACAAAAAGACCTTATAAAATTCAATATTCTTTTTCATATACTTGTTTCTGATAAAACTTGTTATGATATAAAGCTAATGGCCTTAACCCAGTCATTCCCCTATGCAAGAATGAGAAAAACACACTCATTTTTTATTTGCCTTGCTCCTTTAACCAGATCTCTTTTTTTTACATTGCAGCACCTATATTTCTTAAAACTGAAGAAGGAGAAAGAGAGAGAGAGAAGAAGGTGGAAAGAAACAAAAAGAATAAACAGAAGCACTAGTATCCCCATTACACTTAAAAATAACTGAAAAATTACTTTATAACATGCAAAGAAAATCATGCACCATATAAGTAATAGTTTTTTTCAACAACTTTATTGAATTATCACTTGTGACATAGGCATATTACTTTTATATAAAAGTAATCAAACTGTAATTAACAAGTTAAAATTAACAAACATTATGCCTCACATATATTAACTTAAGTAATACAGTTAAGAAAAAAATGTTTTATAGTTAACTCTGTACCTCCTCTTCCCCTCCTGAGTATTTTTCTGAACATTGATGATATGAAGTAGAGCAAATGCTTTAGAGTCCTCTACAAGTTTAACAAAGTCCAAACAATTCCAATATTTCTATATTTTCTTGTTCTGTCCTGTTTCACAAATATAATTATTGTTTTGTAATCCCACATTTGTTGATTTCCAAGTTACTGATCTTAGTTTCTAAACGTTAATGTCATTGCATTTTTAGTATTAAATTAGGTTGTTTTCTCATAGTCAGGTTTGGTGTGTACATACATTGTGCCCTTTCAATTAACAATTCCTGTTATGGAATACCAGTCCAGTTGCTTATATGTGCTTTCATGAAATTGATACAGTCTGTTCCTTCCAGCTTCTCAAGTACAGCACAAATCTCAGGTTTTCTCTACATGCTCTGTGCTCTAATTCTATTATTTTTTGAAACATCTCTTCTTGTGCAGTCTCATATTCAGCCTGCCTCCTCTTCATTTCATCCTCTGCATTTTGCAATTTTATCATCTCATCTGAGTATCTATTTAAAGCTTCTTCCATTTTTTCCAGCCTTTTATTGTTTGAGCTGATATACTCCATCAGCGTTTAATTTATTTTAGTCAGATCTGTATGCACTTGCTTTATAATTTCCTCAAGGTTACTGGAAGTCATATCTGGAGTTTGCACTTCTTTTTGCTGAACAGCTACAGTACTTTTCCCAGTCAGTGTTTTTTCATCACCTTTTGTAGCTGATTTTCCTTTCCTTCAGGTCCTCTATATTTCTTTGTTCCTGGCATCCAGGCAGTGCACTTAGTTAGTTACTGGAATTTACTCAGAAATCCAGGTCCACTGGCTTTCTCTGCTAAGTTTCTGTTTTGACACTGGCAGAGCCAAAATTAAGCTGTTACTCAATGTTCAGCCATCTTGGAAGTCTAAATCAGTAGCCTTTTCTATTACTCATTTGCTGTATGTGGTCCAGTACTTCAGTTATGCATGTGGCCAAAAATATTATAGTAGTAATGAATCAAGGAACAGTGTATTGCAGTGGTTAAGATGTTAGTCTACAAAGTTGTAATCCTGCATTCCCATCCTGTTAGCTCCCAAATGAATAGTGTGGGATTCTGAACAATTTGTTTAATTTCACTGAACAGTAGATTGGAGTTTTTACTAATCGTTAAAGTAGAATGCAATGTTAGATAATATTGTTAAACTAATATTTAGGAGCCTATTCTAGAATCTATTTGTGTATGCATATTTTAAATTATTTTTTTCTTTTTGCAGTCAAATATGCTTTATGAATATAGTTTCAATTGGATATGCTGTCTCTGCACTACAGTCACAAAACACACATCTTAAGTGAGCCATTCAAGTTCAGGAATGTCTGTTAATATAGACCAATATCTGTTAATATAGGCCTATATTTATTTTATTATATCCTTTATTTTAGTTGTTTTGTCACTGAATGTCAATGTATATATAAGTATATTTTTAGATCCATTAGATCTAACAGTTTTTAAATTTGAACCTTGAAAATATGGTCTAGTAGCAGTATTGCAGTTATTCATGATGTCATTTTTAACTCTGTCGACATCAGTAGCTTTGTAGTCTTTTCTTAGGCTTCTTCCTATCAACAATAAAATTTATGTATGTTCTGTTGCTGTGTTTACTCCTTTATGGTATGTTAAAACTTAAGTTTATTGTTTGCAATTGATACATATAATATATGTGTGTGTGTGTGTGTGTGTGTGTGTGTGTGTGTGTGTGTGTGTGTGTGTGTGTGTGTGTGTGTGTGTGTGTGTGTGCAAATTTTATTTATTTATTTATTTATCTTTTGTTAACCAGGTTGGTCCACTGGGCTGGGGGCCCATTTTTAGTGGAGACCCGAGGAGAAAAGCTCCAATATAATGAACAAAGTTACAAAACATGTATAGCAATAATACAATCATTAAAATCAAAGAAAAAAATGCAATACAAATATCTACAGAGTTATACAATGCTTACATATGTGATATAGCAGTTGTAATGCTGAAGGAAGAAAAAAAGAACAGTTAGGTGGGGTGGTGAAAGGTACAAGATGGAGAGTTGGCCAGGTAACTTTTTAGTTCTCTTTTAAAAATGTTGGGAGAGTAGATAGAACGTAGATGATTAGGGAACTTGTTCCAAGTTTGAGACATAGAGCATTTGTAGGTGTCCAGCAGGTTTTGGTCAGTACTGGGGAGGGGTCGAGAGGGTTTATAAAGAGGATAAGAAGTTAAACAGGGTGAGGCAATTTGCAGGTTTATACAGTATGGAATGTGAATTTTGAAGCTGAGATAGTAGTCGAAGTTGAGAGAATTCAAGCCATCGAAGTTGTCTGAGGGCAAGGCAATGGTGAGATTTGAATGGTAGGTTACTGGCAAATGTAGCTATGTGGTTATATGACTGATTGAGTTTAGTTAAAAGGTTTGCTTGGAGGTGAATAAGAATTGTGGAGGCATAGAGAAGGCAAGGGAGGAGGTAGGCTTGGGCAAGGGAGGTCCTACAAGCAGTAGACAAGAATAGAATCTTTATATTTGCCATAGATGTACGCACACACACACACACACACACACACACACACACACACACACACACACACACACACACACACACACACATACATACACACACACACACACACACACACACACACACACACACACACACACACACACACACACACACACACACACACACACACACACACACACACACACACACACACACAAACTATAACACAAAAACGTTATACCTTTACCTGTACAATGCCTCCATGAACCATTTCAATATCTTCTCTGGCAAGGTGTCCCAGGTTCTCTGCACTTGTTTCATAATGTGAGTAGCACATTGTAATATGAGTCTTAATACTCCAGGCTGTAGTTTCTCTCTGCACCCCTCCTGCCTATTGTGTCCTTCCTTAGCACCATCTCTTCTGCCTATTTCATACTATACCACTATGTTTCCTTCCTTTCTCCAGTGTATATCATGGTAAAATGCTAAGTTTCCCCTTACACCTATGTTTACCCGTGCCCTACCTCATAGTCAGTACCCCACTGCACCGACTGTTATTAGGGTCACCAGACCTGGGTACAGATGGAGCCACACTACCAGTTTTTGTCAGGGCAGGGCTGCAATACTCCAAAAGAAACCAGTGTGTTCATTTTTTTATCAAAGCAGGATAAGCACTAACTCCCTAAGTACCCATCCCACCCCCACTTTTGTTAAATTATACAATGGTGCATTCTATTTGTCATCTGCCATTTATTCACATTATAGCAAAAGACTCATCCTCAGGGTGCTAATGACCTCTGCTCTTCTCTGCCTTCCTCAGGACAGTCCATCCAAGTATGTGCATTTTCAGACGATCTCTGCTTCATCCAGCAGTCAGTGGATTTTAGTACTGCTGCATAAGACTGCATCATCGGGTACTTTCATCCACTAGAGAAAAAACACTAACTATACTGATTATGTATCTTTGAAAACCCTTTAAAAATGCAATCTAATAAAAACAGTACTGGTGTTTCTTTCATTTACAAGTTGCCTTATAACTGTTTCTCATGTTACCAAAAAGTATTCACAGATGTACATGGTCTGGAAAAAAAATGTCAGACTGTGATCCATGAGTGTGAATTTTTTAGGAGGGCATAAATATTTTAGTATTTGTAAGTTTCTTTCACTAACTGTCATTGAATTGAATGTGGTACTTTACACAATAAGTTATTGTAAGTAAGAAATGTTTTAGTTAAAGGTTTAGGATTACAGCAACATTCCATTAATTTTCTGCTGGCATTTAGCATGTGTGGAGAGCCAAAACACATGCTGAGCAAAGTTTAACATTGTTTATAATGATGTCATTTTGACAGCAATAATTAGCTTTGAAAGAGCTGTTAATGGACATGCATGGCCCTCAGAGAAAACCTAATACTGCCTGCTCGATGTATTGTGTTGCTGCTGCCCCCAGGTTATCCCCAGGCCACTGACAAAGCCCTCTTTAATTCATATATGATTTAGGTAATGCCTGCGTTTGTTTTCTCAGTCTCCGTGTAAAATGTTATGATCGGGGCAGCTCCTTTTTCTTTCTGAAGCAAAGGTCTTCTGGGACATAAATAAAACTAACCCACTCCCCCACCCCTGGATAGTTAAAAGAAATGATTGACTGGCTGGCTTGATTTCAAAAAGTGCTGCATTCTCTGTATATAATACAAGACTTCAGTTCAGTATGTGGTTTCATAAGTAAGATGTTTCGGCTGCTGCCATGTACTGGGGAATATATTCTTACATGATATGTGTATCCTGACGAGTTGTATGCTACCTGGTAATAAAACAAGATGCAAAATATTTAAAAATACCTATTTCTCCTTTAATAAACCATGAGGCAAGATGTAATCCATTCAAACCATGAACTGCGGTGACAACAATAAAAGACTTAATAAACTAAACAGTGCGTTATGCATTTTATCATACAAACCAAAGGCAAAGTAAAGAGCAGAAAATAAAACACAAATTAAGTAAATGTAGCCCTTGATTATTAGCTTAAGTAGACAATTTAAGGCATTTTGTTAAAATAAAAATGTGCTTTTCTATACTATAGCTTCTTTGAATGGGTCTACTTTGATATAACAAAAACCCACAATCACGAATGTTATTTTCACAAGACAAAAATAATGAAACTAAAAATCCAGAACCACATACTTTTACCCAGGGCAAGTAAACACTTCCCCAAAACTACATAAAACACACAGTACCATCTGAAATCCACTTAGGTGGGGCGGATTTTCAGTTGTGTTATTTTCATCTCACGAAAATAACGTTTGTGTTTATGGGTTTTCACTATATCAAAGTAGACCCTTTTGAGTATAGTACTTCAGTGTTTTCTGCATTTTCGACAATAGCTCTTAACAGTGGAATATAAAATTGCAAAACATAAAAAAATCAAATAAAATTGTAAATCATGACAGCCAAAAGGATTCTAACATATTAAACTCTGGACTACTTTCTAACCCCCCCCCCCCCATCATTAACATATCTTTTCACCATTCCCATCGCCCCTTTTCAAAGAAAAGAAATGCAGGGGGGCTATGCCAAGGTAAATCAGGTAAGAAGATCATGGAGAATATCAGTTAGTGCCATCTTTACTTGCTCGGAAGCCTTATGGACCTGTAGTGGTTCTGTAACTTTCATAATCTCCATTTATCTAAAGGTTACTGTTACAAGGTGGAGACATATTGCATATTCTGAAGATGAACCATTTGGGGTTAACAGAGCTTTATTTAGCTATATATAACCACAGACTACTAATGAAAGGTATATATATGAAGAATTGTTAAATACCAGAGAACATGCCTGGATTTAGTTTTAAAAAAATCACATAATATCTCAAAGTTATGCCACACAAATGTTAAGGTAGTTAGACTGCTTCCAGGTGCAGTGAGCACCATTGCCACCTTACAGCAAGAGGTCCTCCAGTTCAGTTCCGATCTGCAGTATCTTCTGTGTGGAGCCTTCATGTGCTCTTTATACTGACACAGGTTTTCTCTGGTTACTCCAATTTCCCCCCACATCCCAATGATATGCATTATGCATACTGTGTGTGTGTGTGTGTGTGTGTGTGTGTGTGTGTGTGTGTGTGTGTGTGTGTGTGTGTGTGTGTGTGTGTGTGTGTGTGGTGTGTGTAGTGTATGTGGGGGGGGGTATATGTGTGTCTGTGTGTATGTGAAGAAGAAAAGCTGGCAGTCTGCTTGTATTCTCTACTTTCCTAGCAGTCCTGTTCTTTGGGGTCACTATAGGAGTCAAACACTACTAGACATCACTGGATAGGTGGATGAAACTGCTTTGAACAGACTTAGTTCAGAGATTCTGAGCAGTTTTTTGTGATGTAGCAAATAATGCCACCTGTAAAAGGTAGATCATCCACTCCATTGTGCATATGTTGTTTAAAAAACAATATTTTGTGTTTGGAGGACTTTATCAGCTTAACAAGTTCTTAGTTTCTTTTTTATTTATTTTTATACTGTATTACTAGTTCATTTTGCTCTCTTGACCAAAAAACCCTTACCAACCTAATTATCAAGGCTGCATTTTTACAGACTGAAGGCAGTATTCAAAATGTCAGACTACAAAAGATTCAGAGTGGCACAATGAAGCTTTTGTCTTCCAACCCTTTCCCACTGGTTATGGGAGTTTCTGCATTCCTGTAAATAAATCCTTTTTCCTGCAATGCATTCAAAAGGAATCCTAGACTCACTAATTCTGGCCCAAATGGTGCACATTAGCTGTGCTGAAATAGGTTTGTTTTGGCACCCATCCTGTCCTTTCCTTTTATTTGAGTGTGCTGATCTCTGTTGCCTTAAGTATGAAAATATAATGAAATGATGAAACTGCTCTATAAAAATGCAATAATTAATGTGCAATTTATGAATATACCATCATAAGTGATGATAATGAGAGGCTTTAGCACATATACCTTGGAGGATAACAAGGAGAGTGGACATGTGATCAGACATTCAATATATAAAATACATAATTCAGGTAAAGAAAAGTATCTTTACTAATAAAAAACATGTTTGTGAGTGACAAGACATCCCATAAGGCTGAAAGAAGACTGAGTTAAAATTAGCAAGATGTTTTTAAATGCATAAAATATGCTAACACATGGAAAAGGTGAGATGGCGGGAAATGCAGGCTTGCAAGCATCTTATAAGAATTTGGAAAGTGACAAAAGTAGGAAGTTGCATCAGTATATTGCCAGCAATTGAAGAAGGAGTAAGAGGGGTTAACCTAGTGGTCCTTGCCTGACACCATTGTCAGTGTTTTTACATTTATTTGAAAGGGAAATAGCCATACATCCTGGTAATTTGCATGCTATCACATGAAACATTGCTGCAGTACTACTGACTTCTGAATCTTTCTGTTACCTGAGAACCAGCCAGACCTCAGAGCTTAACACCCTTCCTGATCCTTAACCAGATGAGCACCTATGTCCCTAGAGCTTTATTGTATTTCCAGTACAAAGCAGACATCTGATACACCATCTTTAGCTCTTTCTTGCTGCAGTGTGGTTTAAATGATGATCACGCTAATAGCATTGTTAATCTGGTGTTTCACTTCTCAAAGTCTGGGCAGAGAGAAGAAGGCATCTGACTTAGTCGAGGGCTGTTAAGGGACTCGGTAGAGTAGAAGAGCAGCTGATCATCCCATTTATGCAGTTTTAATAAGCCAATAAGCATTTCACAGCTGCTTAAATGATGGACACTCAAGCTAGGAGCAGTGGAAAATAACTATTATGTATCTACAATGTAGGCCTTTCCTACAGTTTAGCAAGAAAGGAGCAATAACATTGAAGACCACCCCTTTTTCTTTATTTGCTTCCTATGAAGACCTTTCTTTTTCCCACTCATTTCTGAACCCTTTTATAGGTTATAAATTATCTTAGGAAGGGGATGCCAAATGGAGACAACTGCCCAGGACACCATCTGACCTCTGGCTTGTAGCACTTGGTAAATATCCGACAGCTTAATTCTTTGATTCCTCTCAAACCAGAGCAGCAGTAACTGTACTCCAAGGTCAAACCAGATTGAAAAGCTATTAAACATGCAAAACACACACCAAACAACAAACTATCAAAAGGGTAATACTACTGGGCATGCAAATAATGCACCTGAAGGATAAATAATAGATGAACAAGTAATACTTTATTTAATAAACAACAAGCGCTTCATTTTATTATTTAAGACTTCCTCAGACAAATAACCCAAATCAATCAAAGGTATTTAAAAACCTAAGAATGTCAGATGACATTTCACGCCAAAAAAATTAAAAGAGTCACTAGGTTAGAAACATTAACCAATGCATAAAACATTAAATATATAAGAATATAAAAAGCATATAAAGTAATAAACAGAACAGTCACCTCCACTAAAAAAAAATAAAATTATTTTTCTATTATTTACATAAATACCTAAATCTGTAGTATGCTCTAATTTTTAATAGCAGTGCAATAGAGATCATGCCATTAATACCTGGAAAGCAACGTGCAATCAAACAGAGCTGCCAGGCAAGCTCCTTTGTTTCAAGTTTTAAATCCCATGGACCACCTCTAGGGCTTGGAACAACTTGTTCAACTACAAAAAATGTAAAAGAATTTTGCATATTTCATTTCACATACTTAGCAGGAGCATTAGTAATATTACCATTCCTAAAGTCCCTAAGCTGTTAATACAGTCTGTCTTTTAACTGTTGCTCTGTCTTCCCCACATAAAAAACACAACCAGGATTGACAAGTTGCAACATAAGCAACTCCCTTTGAAGAGCAATCAAATCTGCCTTGTATATTAATGGGGTCCCATTCACCACAAAAACATCTCCTAGAAGAATAAATCTACAATAATTACACTTAAAACACTGAAACATTCCTCTCTTATTCAGGACAGAAAATTCTGGTAATGTCATTTCAAAGAATGACTTAAAACTCATGCCTATCCTATATATTACAATTGGGTGCTCCCCTAATATATCATGAACTTCTAAATCTTCAGCCATGACACATCATTTTTTATTTAAATTAGATCTAATAAATCCATTATCATAAGTAAAAGTAGTAGTAAAACTGCAATCAAACCTTGATTTTGGACTAGTTGTCACTTCCATATTTAATTAACCAGATCTCTTATTAATCACAAAAACATTATTAAGAATCGGGGTAAAATAATTGATTTCTCTTTTTGGGTAACCTCAGACATTATATCATCAATAAAAAAAACTCTGGGTAACCCCTACTCAAAAGCATAATTTTTATCCCATGACATTCTTCAATAAAGTCCTCAAAAACATTCATTGTTCTTGCTGCCCAAACAAATTGGCCTCTTACGACACCCTTCATTTGAAACATAGGGTGTGCACTATAAAAATGCAAATAACTATTGGAATGGGTTGTTGTTGCGTCTTTCGGCTTTTCCCGGTTAGGGGTCGCCACAGTGGAACTCTGGTCCACTAATGATTGGCAGTTGATTGTTACGTACCGATTTGCCAGCTCTGCCGCACAACCTTCAACATCAGCGAAGGTACACCCATTCATGCATGTCTCCATGCAGAAGACGCTCTAGCTGAGAATCAAACCAGACAGCATCTTACTGTGAGGCAACAATGCTACCACAGCACCACCACCGCAGTATAACTATTGGAATGGGTAACTTTCCTAAATATCCTAGAAATAAAGAATTTATTTTCACAGTCTTTAACCAACATAACATCAAGATAAGAGATCTGATCTTTACCAGTTTCAAAAGTAAACAAAAGAAAATCAGTCATAGCATTAATATAATCAGTAAAAACTGGTATTTTTTCCAATTTACTTTTCCACACAATAAAGATATCATCGAGGTAGCTAGTGTATAAATACCAACAATCCTTAAAAGCACTCTCTAAGACATACCTTTTCTCCCATTCAGTCATCACAATATTAGCGTACAGAGAACCACACACTGAACCCATTGCTATTCCTTTCACTTGATGAAAAAACTGATTATCAAAGATGATACTAACCTGGACTGGAACACCAAAGGTGAAGGTGTGTCCATATTCCTTAAGGATATCCACACATCCAGGCTAGTTGCTCAGCATAATGCATCTGAGGTTATCCAAGTACAACTAACTCTGGGCAAAACTGCAATCCAAATTGTAGCTTGCTACAGATCCCCCACCTTGCCCCAGGATTCCCACTCCTCTTTTCTTGATATACTGGAAAATATTAGGGTACAACCAAACACCCTAATAATGGGTGATTTCAACTACCCCATCATTAACTGGGAAAACTACTCATGTACCAACTCCTTAGCTCAACGCTTTCTGGAATTCATAAATTCCAATGCCCTGGATCAACTATCCACACCCCACCAAGGGCAACAATATCCTACACCTAGTCATTACCAACATGAGTGACTGGTGTTTCACACCTGAAGGCAACTCCTCGTTGGTCAGGTAAGCTAATCACCCTAGATATCCACATCCCGCCCCCAGTCCCCATTAAGGAAATCATGATAAAATTTTTCTCCAAAGCCAACTTCATGCTTCTTAAGACAGATGTGGCAAATTTCATCACACCTATGCAGATGGACAATACAGTTACAACTGCTAAATCCTACACAGATGCACTCTATAAGCACTTACACAAGTGTATGGATCATGCTATCCCAAACAGAACCAAGACACTATCCTCCAAAAAAGGAAGCCAATCTGGTGGTCCCCTGCCATAAACAAACTCTACAACAGAAGGAAGAAACTGTTGCAAAAGGGAGTAAAATCTCATGAGTGGAGGAGTTCCCTGGTCAGCCTCAGTAAGAAGGTGAGATCCCTTATAACATCCTCCAAAGCTAGCTATGAAAACAAAATCGCCATTGATTCTAGGGACAACTACAAACCATTCTATAGCTATGTCAAGAATCTCAATGGCAGCAACCAGATCTGCTCTGAGTTACAGTACAACAGAATGAAAATTACAGAACCAACTGATATTGCCAACGTCCTGGCAGATAGGTTCAGTGCTAAATTTATCCCCCTCTCACTCCCTAAAGGGCCCATGTCTATACAGGAAGAATGCAGACTCCCTGTAATCACAACTACACAGGTAAATGCTGCACTCTCTAAAGCCAAAAACACAGCATCCATGTGACCGGACAACATCCCAGGCTGAGTTTTACATGAACTTCAGAACGAACTGGCTCCCCACCTAAGCACCATCTTCAATCAAAGTCACACATCAGGCTTTGTGCCCACTGAATAGTGCACAGCAACAGTTAACCCACTCCACAAAGGGGGAGCCACCACTGATCCTGGGAACTATCACCCTATTAGCCTGACGAGCCTGTCTGTAAGGCCATGGAACGTATCATCATGGAACTCATAAACAAAGACATTGGTAATCTCCAAACTCTGGACCCCACCCAGTTCAGGTTTGTGAAAGACAGATCATGCCTCCTGAACCTGATTGACTTATTTGAGGCAGTTACCAAAGCTGTAGACAAGGGTAAGGTGGTTCACACAGCTTATCTTGACCTCACCAAGGCTTTCGACACCATCCCCCATTCTGGAATTATAGCTAAACTCACTAAACTAGATATAAATCCATACGTCACAAGATGGGTTGCCAAATGGCTCACTGACAGAACCCACACTGTAAAAGTTGCAGACTCCAAATCTGACTTCAAACCAGTGACAAGTGGAGTACCACAGGATTCAGTCCTGGGACCTCTCCTGTTTGGTATCTACTTCTCTGAAGTACAGGCTAACACAGAAGGCCTTTGACTAATGAAGTTTGCAGATGACTGCAAACTAGGAGCTATAGTTGAGTCCGCAAATGATGTGGACATCCTACAGAAGGGTCTCACTGAGACAGATGCCTGGTGTCAGAGCCATGGCCTCAAGCTCAATGCCAAAAAGTGCCTTCTCATCCCCTTTGGTAAAAACTGTGTACCCATGGACTACCACATAGGCAGCAGTCTACTTAACACTGAATGTGTGATAAGAGACCTGGCGACCCTGGTGGACAGTAGTCTCTCCTTTGATAAGCACATCACCAGAGTAGTCAGGAAATCCTTCTATGTGGCACACCTCATCACAAAAGGGTTCTCATCTAGGAAAAAAGAGGTCATTGTTCCCCTCTACTCGACACTCATTAGACTCATTATAGAGTACAACGCCCCTTTTGAAATGTACCTCACAAGACATCTGCAGCAGCTGGAAAGGCCACAGAAGTACCTCGCAAAGAGAATTACTGGCCTCAAACAGATGCCCTACTCTGACCATCTCAAAAAACTCCAACTTTACTCTGTAGCATATCGCCTACTCCGAGGTGATCTCTGCCTAACATATAAAGCTATGTCAAACCCAAAGCTGTTGGACATGCTACACCTAAAGAAATCCCAATCCCTCCAAGCTACACATTCTCTAGGGACCTAAACCTTGTCACCACAATAAACAGGACATGCTGGAGGGATAGATTCCTGTCCCAGAGACTTCCCATACTCTGGAACAAGCTACCCATCTATGTCAAGCAAAGTTCCTCAATAGCACTCTTCAAGAAAAATCTTGATAAGTGGATGGGAAATAGGAAATACACACCACAGATCACTTCTGTGGCTCTGCTCAACAGGGGCACAGGAAAATAACTTTCTTGAGTGGCATAAGCCAGGGAACCTTGTTGGCTAGGCTTATGCCCTTGGGTCGATAGCCTAGTACCTACCTATGAACCTATATAATTATCACAAAGAGCAAGAGACAACAGATCTACAAAAAGATTAATTCTGTCATGAGTTAGAGAAGTTTCAGTTAGTAAAAAATCCATAAACCAGCCCAGCCTGATATCATGTGGGATACAGGTATTTAATTCTTTAACATCAATAGTCAAGAAAGTAATGGTTTCATTAAAAGGTATACTGTTTCACCAATTAAAATCCCAAGAATCTCTACTAAGATGGATAAACTTATCCAATTCTTTCTTCAAATGAAAATCCAAAAACTTAGCTAATGGTGGCATGATTGATGCACTCACATCCACTATTGGTCTCATTGGTGGATCATTTATATTCTTATGTAGTCTGGGGAGGCCAAAATGGTAGGGATCATACAATTATTTACAAACAAAAATTTAAATTAATTTGTTTCTGCATATGCATATCATATAGGTTAATCCTAATTTTATCATAAGCTAACCTCATAACCCTTACTGAAACCTGTGACTAAGACTCTTCAAATAAAAATTTATACATTTTTTGACTGTAAAGTGATTAGTCCATCAATACAACCCCACCCCCACCCTTTATTGGGCCTCATAATATGAATATTACATGATTTTAAATATTGCAACTGCTCAAGTTCTTCTTCTGTAGTATTAGATACAAAAGGAGATTTCTTAATATTAATTTAAAAAAAAGCCCTAATATCAAATTCACATAGTTTCTCAAAAACATATACACTAGGATGGAGAGGTAGGTCACAGGTACTAAGGACTTTTAAACCATTACATAACCCTTCTAAATCAAAAGACAAGGCAAAATTAAGCTTTCTTGTTAAAGATTTATGTCCATCAAACTCCCTGATAAGTTTTCTCATTTAGAAATAACAAAAGTAGACTCTTTTGATAAAAGGTCAGCATGCTTTTGCTGCACCTCACAATCAGTAAAATTAAACAATTTAAAGTCACCTGTTTTGTTGAAAAACAATATCAACAGAAGGTGAAAAATTATATCCAAAAGATTCACTCAATGTCGCCAATGATTTTGCCATTGCCCATTCTTCTTCCAAGCTCCTATCCATATCTGTGGTGATTGCCATTGGTACTCCTCTTTCTGTTGCTTGTCTATCAGCCATTCTGACCTCTAAGAAAGTGGACGTTCATACTCATTATTTTCCTCTGATCTCCGTTCATCATACGATGCAGGGGAATTACCAGCCATGTCCTGATAATTAGAGCTTAGTCTTCTACCCCATTCTTGTGGAGGGATATGCCTTATTACTCTCATAATCATTTTTATCTCTATAGAATTTCATTAATTTCCTCTCTTTCATTTGAACAATTTCATGATCAAGTCTATAAAAATATGGGAATATTGTTGTTCAACCTGTGGATAGTGCCTGTTCTCAGTGATACTGTTATCCAAAGAGTTACCTTCGTTAATAAGACTGTCCAGCAAAATATTATTGTGTTTAATTAAAACTTCCATCAGATCACAACCATGTTTTTCGAAGAGCTGAAGCAGCTCTAAATGAAAAGGTGAATCATGTATCAGTCCTGTGGGGTATTTCCATGAACAGAGACCCTTTGGAACCCTACCAGATTTTATAGATTCAAGCAGATAATTGTTTTCTAATTGCAATTTTCATATTTTTTATATTCAAGAAGGTCAAGTTTCTCCGGAAGAGAAAAATCTGTAGTTGCAGAGTTCGCATCCGATAGTAAATCTGGACCATTCTCTAACCATTCTTTAAAATTAGGAGTAATTTGGTCACATGGCTTAGGTCCAGGAACTAATAGTCTATTAGAAACAGGTTCTGGCATACCTCCATTATGATTATTAACCTCTCTACATTTTGACGGATGGAAGACAGGATAGACATCAACTGATTGTTTTCTCTGAACCATCTGGTTAGGCTCCAAAGAAGAAAAAGAGTCCATTTTTTTGACAGCTGTTGCACCAATAATGTAAGATTCCCCACAGACCATTACAATTCTTCAAAAGCCGAGTCACCAAAAAGAAGCTGCGATCCTTCCTGCACCCCCTGTAGCCATACCACACATGCAAAACTATTAAACACGCAACCCAAACGACAAACTTTCAAAAGGGTAATGCTACTAGGCATGCAAATAACACAGCTGAAAGATAAATAATAGATGAACAAATAATACTATATTTAATAAACCATAAGCACTTTCATCTTTAATATTTAAATTTATTTTCATATTTATTTTCATCATTCTTGCTGCCCTTCACAAGAAGGGTGTCGTAAAAGGTCAATTTGCTTGGGCAGCAAGAATGATGAAGGTTTTTGAGAAATTTATTGAAGAATGTCATGGGATAAAAATTATGTTTTTGAGTAGGGGTTACCCAGAGTTTTTTATTGATGATATAATGTCTAAGGTTACCTGAAAAAGAGAAATCCATTATTTTACCCCGATTCTTAACAATGGTTTAGTGATTAATAAAAGATCTGATTCATTAAATATGGAAGTGATGGCTAGTACAAAATTAAGGTTTGATTGTAGTTTTATTACTACTTTTAATTATGATAGTAGATTTATTAGATTTATTTTAAATAAAAATTGGTGTGTCATGGGTGAAGATTTAGAAGTTCATGATAGATTAGGGGAGCACCCAATTGTAGTATATAGGAAAGGAATATGTTATAAGTCATTCTTTGAATCGACATTAGAAGAATTTTCTGTCCTGAATAAGAAATGAATGTTTCAGTGTTTTAGGTATAATTATTGTAGATTTATTCTTCTAGATGTTTTTGTGGTGAATGGGACCCCATTAATATACAAGGCAGGTTTGATTGTTCTTCAAAGAGAGTTGTTTATGTTGCAACTTGTCAATTCTGGTTGTGTTTTATGTGGGGAAGACAGAGTGACAGTTAAAAGACAGAATGTATGAACAACTTGGAATGATAATATTACTAATACTCTCGCTAAGCATGTGAAATTAAATCTGCAACATTCTTTTAAATTTTTTGTAGTCAAACAAGTTGATGTTCTCCGTGTTTCACTGTTGCAGTCATCACATTTGGGTTATGTGCCTGCAGGTAGCCCTCAGCTGGACTGAATACAAGAGTCTTGGGATTTCTGCGTCGGATGCTGTCACTTCTTCCATGACATCAGGTCGTCAGGGGTATAAAACATGCAGCCGACACCATTACATCAGCTTTTCTTGCCGTGCAGTGTCCGAAGCAGAAGCAGTTTGCAAGTGCCGGTTGGCTGCCTCCTGAAATTTTTGTTTTTTGAGTTTCAGACCTGAAGTCTTCTAAAAGATAAGTACCCCATTGGGGATCCTTTTTTCTTGCTCTAACCGATGTCAGAAAAAGTTAATAATTGTCTTGCATGTGGAAAGCAAATACCTCTCAGAGATTTTCATTCTTACTGCGTCACCTGTTTAGGCCCAGACCACGACATTCCTCGCTGTCGGTTTTGTGCCTTGTTCAACATCTGAACTATTCGTTGTCGGGCTATTTTGTCGCTAAGTTCTTTCACTCTTGTTCTCCGTATTCTGAAATGGCTTTGATAAGCCATCCAACTACAGATTTTATGAAAAAACATAAGGATAAAGACAGAGACAGACCGCATAGGTCCAAAACTGCCAACGAGTCTTCCATTAAGCTAGTCCCCAGTATGCCGGTACTCAGTGAGGTGCTTTCGCAGCCCCTGATACCCGCTTCTACAGATTTGCAGGCCTCTACTGAAACCCATTTGGAGTCTGGTATGCAGCGAGATGGTTCTTTTACTATGGAACCTGCAGATGTCTCTACCTTGGATGAGTCCAGAGCTGCTGTGCAGGCACCGGCTTCTGAGGGTGTATTCAGGCCTTCCGATTTTCATATTAAACCGATAACGTCATTTCAAACCAAAAATACTAAATTTCTCAGGTCCTTTCATATTAAACCAATGACTCTGTTTCAAACCAAAAATACCGAATTTCTCAGGTCCAGAGTTCGCACTACGCCTAGGAAACCAATGACCAAAGCGCATTCTCAGGCCCACATGCCTCAGAAACAAATGCTTAGAATGGCTGAAGATTTTATAACTTTAATTAGGGGAAGCCAGCCTTCCCCCTCAAAAAGACCAAGAACTGATTTTCTTTCTAATTCTTCAGATCATGAGCCTGTTGACTATGATCCTTCTGATTACCAGGACTTATCCTTATCTACCGATAAGGATTCTGATGCAGAGGATTCCATCCCCTCTGCTTCCCCACCAGAAGATTTTTCTTTTGGTGAAACTCTGCATACCCTTAGAGAGCATTTCCACTGGGAGTGCCAGGACTACCCACAGTCCAAAAAGAGACTCAGGAAATTTTTAAACTTGCCTCAGCGCAGGCCTCTAGCTCTCCCTCCTGTTCTGGAAATTGTAGATGATGTCTTCTTGGAATCCAGCTTTACCCCAGATACTTTGCCTCCAGCTCCCAGGAAACCTGACTCCCACAAATTCCTCTTTAAGAATCCTACTGTGGATCCAGAGACCATTTCCCAGGGACCTAAAGGCGTTAAGGCTACAAGAGCCAAAAACAATACCCCTACGGACAGGGACTCTAGGGCTTTAGGCAGATGGGGTAAGAAGGTATACACCTCTGCTATTCTTGCCATCAGGGCTTTAAATTGCCAGTTTCATATGTTAAAGTATCAGCAGCATATTATGGAGATAATTAAACAGAAAATTATGTTGATTCCTTATAGTGCAAAACATAAAGATTTACAAGAGTTAATGCATTCTGCTAACCAATGTGGAAAACATACTTTTCAATGTGGTTTTGATGCCTTAGAAGCATCTTGCAGGGCTGCTGTCACCGGGTCTGTTCTTAGAAGGCATGCTTGGCTTAAGGAACAAATCTTGCTAGACCACGTCAAAGCAAAATTACTAGATGCACCATTAAACCAAGAACGCCTGTTTGCTGTTTGGCAATAAAGCAGAGGTCGTCCTCAAAAAGATGGAGGAAAAAGCTAAATCTATGCAAACTGTTAAAGATTTCCTACAGGTACAGCCACTGAGATTCAGTAGGCATTGGCCTTCTAAAAACTGGTTCTTTCTAGTCCCTCCCAGACCTTCTCAGTCCAAGCCCAAGGGCAGCAGACCACCAAGATTACAGTCTCAGGGTATGCACAGATCTAAGCAATGGAGTGCTCCCCTCCTTTAAAACAGGGAGTAGTACGCCATCTTCCTTTGGTAAAATCCTGCAATGACTTATCCTTAACTCTTCCAAGCCTTGCCCAAGTACTTGCACCCTTATGAGGAAAACTCACCCTGCATGCACAAAACTGGGAGTACATCACCCAGGACAGATGGGTCTTGAACACTGTATCCCAGAGATACAGATTCTGCTTCCACTCACTGCCAACCCCAGGCGAATGGCCAGACCTCCCCCCAAACCAGTGGGCAGAGGCCCAAAAGCAAGTACTTTCTCTTCTCAGTATCATGGCTATTCAACTTGTTCCAGCAGAGCAAAGAGGACAAGGTTTTTACTCCAGACTGTTTCTGGTACCCAGAAAAGAAAACTCTTGGTGCCCAATCCTGGATCGGTCTATTCTCAACACCTTCCTGGTGGTTCCAAGGTTCAGAATGCTTACTCTCCAACAGCTGCTTCCTATGCTAACCAAGGACTCCTGACTAGCCACCCTGGACTTAAAAGAAGCTTATCTGCACATCCCCATAAGGCAATCTTGCAGGAAATACCTGCGTTTCAAGGCAGGCTCTATGCACTATCAGTTCTCTGCACTTCCCTTTGGCTTATCTACTGCACACAGGGTATTCACAAAATGCCTAGCTCCAGCCATTGCATCTTGCAGGCAGAGAAAATTTCTAATTTACCCATACTTGGATGATTGCCTGATTCAGGCGGACAGTCAGGAATTGCTACTCCAGCACCTGACATTTGTAAAGAGACTTCTAACTTCACTTGGATACACAATCAACGAAAAGAAATCACATCTGGTACCTAGCCAACAGATTGTATTCCTGGGAGCAAGCTTGAACACAACTTCCCAGGTATCATTCCTCACTCCAGAAAAACAAATTAATTCGACAATCTACTTCAGTCTACTGGCCACCCAAACCCAGCTATCCGCAAGAAAAATGCTGCAAGCCCTAGGGTTCATGGCTTCTTGCATTCAGCTAATTCCATATGCAAGACTACATATGAGGAAACTTCAATGGTACTTAAAAAAATCTCTGGTGTCAACATTCTCAGGACCTGGAAACAATGATTCTTATCATTTCTTGCCTAAGGGTAGGGTTCCTTTGGTGGGTAGAGGCCTGCATCCACTACAAAGGACTCCCTTTCACTCAACCCCCTGCCACCCAAACCCTAACAACAGACGCATCAGACTATGCATGGGGGGCTCACATGGCAGGACAATGCATTCAAGTCAAATGGAGCCCAAAGCAAATGCACCTGCATATCAATCAAAAAGAAATGTTAGCTGTACAGAATGCTCTGACAGCCTTCAAATGCCTTATTCTTCCATGGCAACTATTGATAAAGACAGACAACACCACAGTTATGTGGTACATAAGCAAGCAGGGGGAAACCCATTCCTACCCACTCTGCAGGTTAGCCATGGCTCTGTGGAACACAGCCTTGAGCAATCAAGTGCACCTGCAAGCTCAATTCCTGTCAGGCAAGCTAAATTCACTGGCAGATGACTTAAGCAGAACTCTAATGGACCCACACAAGTGGAAACTGGAACCCAAATCATTCAAGCTTCTGATCCACAGGTGGGGGGCACCAGAGGTGGACCTCTTTGCTTCCCCTCAGAACTATCAATTGAGCAAATATTGCACCAGAACGCCCCACAGCCAAGCATGGAAAGTGGATGCCCTGTCCTTTACATGGGAAAACCTCTCAGTCTGCCTTTTCCCTCTGCCCCTCCTCTCAAAGGTTCTACTAAAGATCAAACAGGACAAGCCAAGAACAATCCTGATTGCACCAGGCTGGCCAAGCCAGCACTGGTACCCACTTTTGTACAGTCTGACAGTACTGCCACCATGGCACCTGCCTCAAACCCCCTCCTTGCTGTCCCAGCAGGAGGGCCAGATTTTGCATCCTCAGCTACAAACCCTGAACCTAGCAGGCTGGCTCATCCCCTGAACTCATCACCAGCAACCCTCAGTAAACAGGTGCTGGATGTCATCCTTGAGGCAAGGAGGCCTAGTATTAGAAAATCCTGTTCAAAAAGTGGAAAAGATACTGTTCTTGGAGCCATTCTCAAGGAATGGACATAACTGTGCTCAGCTTACCTCATATACTAGATTACTTAACAGAAATGCTCCACAAAGGCCTATCCTTCTCTTCAATTAAGATTCATGTCTCTGCCATCTTGGCTCATTATAATACTGAGCCACCCCTCTTCTCTCATCCTCTGGTCAAACGGTTCCTGAGAGGAGCCAAAAATTTAAGACCCCCCAAGAGAGCTCCCACTCCAGCCTGGGACCTTAACTTTGTACTGGAAAAATTCACGCTTCCACTCTTTGAGCCAGCTGCCTCAGCAGAGTTAAAATTCCTCTCCTGGAAAGCAGCTTTACTTCTAGCCATCACATCAGCAAGAAGAGTGTCTGAATAGCCATCACTTCAGCAAGAAGAGTGTCTGAATTGCAGGCCCTTATGGCCGTGGAACCCTTCATTATCTTTCATGTGGACAGGATTTCCCCAAGGACTAACCCATCATTTATGCCCAAGGTGGTGCCTAGTGTGGCTTTAAACCAATCCATCCATTTGCCAACCTTTTTCCCTAATCCTCAGAATAAAGGGGAAAGGATCCTGCACTTCCTGGATGTGCACAGGGTGCTTAGGTTCTACCTGGACAGGACTAAACCTTTCAGAAAATGTGACCAGCTGCTAGTCAGCTTTGCCATTTCTAAATGGATAGCACACTGCATCCATTTCTGCTACAAACACCATGGGAAACCGCACCCCACAGGGGATCAGAACACATTCCACTAGGGCTACATCAACCTCTACAGCATTTCTCAGGGGAGTCCCTACCAGGGACATCCTGGAAGCTGCAACCCGGAGTTCTGCACACACCCTCACCAAGCATTACCACTTACCTGTCTTTTCTAAATCCAGAGCTGGATTTGCCACAGCAGTCTTACAGGCCCTGCTTGCCAGCCTTAATGCTTCTTGACTGCCTCCACCCATCCTCAGCTTTGGGAATCAACCCAAATGTGATGACTGCAACAGTGAAACATGAAGAACATAGTACAGTTGTGTACACTTACCATAAATGTAGATGTTCGAGTGTATTCGCTGTTGCAGTCCTGGTTACCCTCCCTCCAGCCCCTGACTTTTCTATACTTCTACCTATTTTTTTTTTGTTTGGCCATATCCTATAGCATTAGTATTTACTGGGGGTGTTTCACACCATGTAATTGCTTCCTATTGTGGGGGCTCCTTACATCTGGGAAAAAAAATGATGTAATGATATCAGCTGCATGTTTTATACCCCTGACGACCTGACATCATGGAAGAAGCGACGGCATCTGACTCAGAAATCCCAAGACTCTGGTATTCAGGCCGACTGAGGGCTACCTGCAGGCAGATAACCCAAATGTGATGACTGCAACAGTGAATATACTTGAACATCTACATTTATGGTAAGTGTACACAACTTTACTTTCCAAGTCCTAGAGGTAGTCCATGGGGTTTAAAACCTGAAAAGAGGAAGCTTGTCTGGCAGCTCTGTTGGAATGCAGGTTGCTTTCCAGGTATTAATGGCATGGTCTCTATTGCACCGCTATTAAAAATTAGAGCATACTACAGATGAAGGTATTTTTGTAAATAATAGAAAAATAATTTTATTTTTTAGTGGAGGTGACTGTTCTGTTTTTTTTTTACTTTCTATGCATTTTATATTCTTATATATTAGTGTTTTTAACATACTCACTTTTAATGTTTTGATGGAAAATGTCATGTGATATGTTTAAGTTTTTAAATACCTTTGATTGATTTGGGTTATTTGTCTGAGGAAGTCTTAAATATTAAAGCCAACATTGCTAATGGTTTATTAAATAAAGTATTATTTGTTCATCTATTATTTATCATTCAGCTGCATTATTTGCATGCCTAGTAGTGTTACCCTTTTGATAGTTTGCAGATTGAAAGCTCCTCACTCTTCCATGAAGAATGAGCGCAGCTATATTGATAAGGAGGCCCAATTCTTCCACTTGAGTTTCTGATCTCATTTTCAGTCACTACCTAAAGCTCATCACCACAGGGCAGGATGGAGACAAAGACTGACCAGTAATCTGAGATCTTTGTCTAGCGATTCAATTCTCCCTTTACCACCATGTCCAGTAAAACACCTGCAGTACTGATGCTGATGCAGCCATCCTCTGGCAGGTCTCCTAATTCTGTTTACCTTCATTCATGAACCAGAGACCAAGATTCTTAAACTCCTTCACCTGAGGTAGCTGCTACTCCATCACATGTTGCAATAATCATCTATTTTCCAAAAAAAAATTATAACTTCTGATTTGGGTGGGCTGATTTTCATGCCAGCCACTTTGCACTGAGCAGCAAACCACTACAATGAACTCTAGAGGTCAGACTCACAACAGGCTAAGAAATCAACATTGTCTACAAACAACAAAGATGCAACCTTCACATCTTGAAACTAGATATGGTCAGGCCTTAGCTGCTCCTTTATATCCTGTCCAACAAATCACATATATAAGGGGAGGCATATCACAACCTTGGCAGAGACCTATGCTCCCATGTTGACCTTATCTAACTGAATTCCAAAAATGCAGACACAACTCTCTCTTCTCACATCCAGGGACTAAATGGAATGCAACAGTTACCATGGGACCCTGTATAGTTATATCAATTCCGAAAAGGCATTTTGAGGTACAAAGACACATGCCTTTGACAACTTCACAAAAGACACGTACACAGCATTAGCAAATGTCAACAACCCTTCCAGTTTGTGAACAAGGACTAAAAGTTTATTTATTTATTTATTTATTTTATTTTACATTTGTTAACCAGGGGTGTCTGACTGAGGCGAAAAGGCCCTTTTTCAGCAGAGGCCCGGGGAGAAAAGCTCCACATAGAAAAATTACAAATACATTTAGATATTTAGACTTGATCAGTATACATACAAATTACAACAGATGTGTTTTTACAGTGGTATGCAGCACATCAACAGTTACAGTGGAGAGAAAAAAACAAGAAAATATTAATTTAAAAATAAAGGTAATTAATAGAGTACAGCTGAAATTTGGAACATAGGCAGAATACATACATAGTACACAGGTACAGTACATACATTGTACATTAGCCAGTGTTTGTGAGTAAGAGTGAAAACTATTATCAAGTATTCTAGGTTTAGTATGTGTACGTTATCTGCTTTCACCGGCCTGGGGAGCATTCATGGCACTGTCAACTTTGCTTGAGATGTTGCCTAATGAGGTTTTTTAAGGAGGCTTTGGACAATGTGTTTTGTATGCTAATGGGGAGAGAGTTCCATTTTTTAGCCACTAAACTACTATATACTGTGTCTCCAAAGCTTTTGTAGCTGTTGGTGACTTCTAGTAGTAGTTTGCTTGATGATCTAAGAGGCATTTTGGCTAAGTGTTGTACTAGGTTTTTGAAGCCAGGGCACTTATTGGGGAGGTAATAGAATTACAGAGGCAGAGCTGATTGTAGGTTAGGAGGTTGGGCAGTTCAAGCCAGTGGAGCTGTCTCAAAGCAGTACAGTGATGAGTTCTATATGAGCAATTTGCAACAAAGCGGGCAATTCTCTTATAGCAGGCTTCCATTTTGCTTAGTTCAGTTTTGTTGAGATTAGTCAGAATGGGAGATGCATATAGTAGGGTGGATAGAAATTGGGAGGGAGCAATGGCTGATCTTGTGCTGTTGGTAAGAAATGGTTTGATATGGTAGGGTGATCCCAGTTTGGCATGTGCTTTTTTAATAGTTAAGTTGAGATGACTATCACATTTTAGGTGGGAGTCTATGGTTATTCCCAATAGCTTAGCCTGTGCCACTGGAACAATTGGAGTAGCATTTGTGGAGTAGATAGTGAATTGACTGTTAGTGTTTCTGTTAGAACTGGTTATAATCATAAGCTGAGTTTTGTTTGGATTGAGGATAAGTTGGGCTTCGGCAAGGTAGTTTTCAACATCAGAGAATGCTAGTTGAGTTGTATGCAGAAGGGTGGGAATGTTTTGTGCAGCATAGATTAAGGTAGTATCATCTGCATACTGAATGATAGATGCATGCTGTGTGGAGGTATGGAGGTCATTTGTGAAGATTGTGAATATTAGTGGTCCTAAGATAGAACCCTGTGGGACTCCAATAGTTATGGGCAGCTGAGGAGAGAGATAATTTTCCCATTTCACAGCTTAGTACCTGACAGTTAAGTAGCACTGGAACCAGGTAAGAGTGGAATGTGATAGGTGATATTGGTTTAGTTTGTTTAGCAGGATTTGGTGTGAAACTGTGTCTAATACTTTGGACATTCCAAAAAAAGATTTGACACCTGCAGGCCTTCATTTTTGAGATGGTTTACTGTGTCTGTGAAGCAGAGGAGGGCTGTAGTGTTACTATGGGCAGGTCTAAAACCATGTTGAGTAGGTTGACAGGATGTTGCTGTCTAGGAGATATTTTAGCACTTGGGTATGGATGCATTTTTCTAGGATTCTGGCCAGGGGGGAGAGTATAGCAATGGGTCTGTAGTTACTAAGTTCAGTGGAGGTCCCGCCTTTATGTATGGGTGTAACATAGGATATTTTCCAGAGTTTGGGCACATAGTTTTCAACAATTGATCTGTTTATGAGAGTGGAGATTGGGATAGCAATAGCATCTGCTGTGAGTTTCAAGAAATAGCTGGGGAGTAGGTCAGCTGCTGTTGATGAGGATTTTAGTTTGGAGAGCATGCTTTAGATTGAAGTGGTGGAAACTGTTTTGAGGGTAAAGCTTGTATTAGTGTTATTTGTGTTGGGGGGGATAGTGAGGTTGGAACTGTCCTGTTTTACTAATGATAGAATTGAGTTCACAAATTGAGAGTTCTATTGTGTTTCTATGGGAACTTTAGTGTCAGGGGTGGTTGGTTTGGGGGTAGCCTTTTGGGTGGATTTTAGTAGCTGGTTTACATTTTTCCAAAATTTTGGGGGGGGGGGTGTTGGTATTTAGTTTCTAATGTCGTGTAGTAGAATTTTTTTGTCCAGCCTAATGCATTTTTTTCCACGGTTGTGCAGTTCTTGGTACTTAGTTAGGCTTTGTGTTTCATTGGTTTTTTTTTTATAGTAAAGCCAGGCAGTGTCTCTGGACTTGAGGAATTGTTTGGTTTCTGATCTGCTGTTCCAGACAGAATCCACATTCCATCTTCTGAATCAGAAGCTTTACTGTTCATTGGAGACTTTTTTTCCAGCACTCTTATACAATCTTTCCCAAGGTACCTGAGAAGCATGATTCTCCTTAACTGAAAAACACCCACCTGCCACCTTTTAGAAAATGAGGACTACTACCTGAATTCAATTGAACAGAAATACAGATCCTAGCCTTCAACAAAACACTGAAAATGTATGTTAACCATGACACCCTGACAATGTAACCTCGACACCCCAACAATCATCTTCAGCAGCTCCATCTGGAGCTTATCCTTTCCTGTAGTCTTATCACAGTAGAACTGTTTAATATCTGCAGTAATCTCATCTACAGAAATGGATACAGTCCAACCTGATGCTTCTGACACTACCTCCTCACAGGTAATCATATCCACTGGATTCAGGTATTAAGTAGACTATTCCTTCTATCTCTCATTTATTTCCTCTAGTTGAGGTCAGCATTTCTCCGCCCTAGCTGACCACATCTTGGGTATTGTCCTGCTTTCCTGTCTTGAGTTTCTGGATGTTTTGTCAAAATCTCTACGAACCTATCTGAAAGTCATTTTCCATTACCTTGCCTAACTTATCCCACATCTAGGTCTTGACTTTAGTTACTGGCTTCTCAACACATATCACTAAGATCCTCAGGCTTCCCTAATAGTATTGCATTGAATACCTCTTTTTTAACTTTTTAGCTTCCCTCATGACTGGTGTCTAGCAGTTAGTACTGTGACAAGTACCGATGACATTTTTGATATATAGCCTTTCTATTGCCTAAATTTTTGAGGTCTTAAAGGGTCTGTTACAAATGCTGGTATACTATTAGCTCTCAACACACTTGTTCACTATCACTTGCTCTAAACATCAAGTGCCCTTTGGATATTGCTATGATTAGATGTCATACTTAACTCATTCACTCCGGAGCAGCTCAGGAAAAGCTGCCTGCTTAATTCCACCATAGAAACAACAGTGCAGCCTGAGCTCATTTTCAGAAAATCCATTTGTAAAACCATACAGAAAACAAATGTTCATAACTCTTTAACTATAAGAGCTACACTAAAAATGTGAACGCGAAAGTTGTTCAACAGACACTGACCTTTCCAACAGGGTAAATGTTGATAGTGTATATCAAAGTCATTATTAAATATTTGGCAAGGGATGCCGATATTGTGCATATTTTTTACCTTTTTGGAAAAACAAAGCACAATATCTTGGTCAATGTACCATGCAGACCCATACAATTTGAATGTAATTTGTTAATATGAATGTCAGCTTTAAAATGATACCTTAACCATTACTGTGTGATGTTCCTTTCTTGAGATATACACAGAAATATGATTAATATATTATTTTTCATAACTGATAAATAAACAAAGCATAATATCTCATCACCTGTAACAGACAGAGCCTACATATCAGTGTAGAAGTTGTGCATCTGAATGTCAGCTTCAAAATGATGCATCATTTGTGTGATCACCATGCTCCCTTGCAAAGATATGGGCATAATAATGAAAAGTATTGTAAATGTATAATTTTCATAATCGTACAAGACTAAACAAACTGTGATATCTGTACATGTGTAGAGTGCACAGACATAGTTCGTTTACCATGTTGTAAGGAGTAACACTGTCTTCAAAATGAGGTATTACTTGGCACACTGACATGCTCCCTTGCAAAGTTATTTACCAAAATATGAAAAAAAATCATAATTTCCATAACCTAAGTCCGAAACAAACTTTCATATCTGCACATGTGTCAAACATACAGGCACAATTATTTTACCATGTTGGAACCAGCAATACCTTCTTCAAAATGAGATATCACTTGACACATTCAGATGCTCCCTTGCAAAGTTATTTACCAAAATATGAAAAAAAAATCATAATTTCCATAACCTAATTCCAAACAAACTTTGATATCTGCCTATGAGTACAACATACAGGCACCATTCTTTTACCATGTTAGAACTATAAATAATCTTTTCAAAATGAGGTATTACTTAACAAATTCAGATGCTCCCCTGCAAAGTTACTTCCAAAATATGAATAAAAACCATAATTTCCATAACCTAAGTCCAAAACAAACTTTGATATCTGCCTATGAGTACAACATACAGGCACCATTCTTTTACCATGTTGGAACTATCAGTACTGTCTTCAAAATGAGGTATTACTTAGCACATTCAGACTCTCCCTTGCAAAGTTATTTACCAAAATATGAAAAAAATCATAATTTCCATAACCTAAGTCCAAAACAAACTTTCATATGTGCACAAACTCAGAATAATATATTTTACAGAACACATTTCATAAGAGAGTTTTACTTACCATACTGGTCCTACTTGGTCATGGGTGTTTTCCATTCTTCCCACACGCTGCATGTTACCAATCCTGCATATCTCTCCTCACACCATTGTGGAGGTCAGTCAAGAACAATGCAATGCCCTCCGCAGTTAGGTGAACGCCGACACTGTGCATCAAGCCATGCATGAACCAATTCTGTAAACATCTGGCCTTGTGAGCTGCCCGTTGACTGTTTGCTGTTTTCCATATCTGTCGAGGAATTATATCAGACCACACAAAATGACAATGCCGTTATAATTCAGTCAAAATAGTAACTTGGATGTTATTGAGCCCTTCCTCCTACCACCTAATTTCCACCCATGACTGACAAAGCGTGGAAACATGCCCAACTACTGAGTATAAGCAGAAGTACAGTAATACAAGCAGAAATGTCAAACGTATCTGGTTAATCCATGTTAGAATTAGTTACAAAAGTAATAATGCCAGTTATTGCATCTGACCATCACTCTGGTTACAATAAGACCCATCAGTTTTCCTAAATGCAGTACGTGCATATTGTTAACAGATAATAAATTATTCTTGAAAGCTGGATACATAAACAAAAAATTATAATAACCATTGCTGAAACCTGAGCTATAGATAACCTATACTTGTCACACTGTATCTGTATTACAATCTTCAGCAGTCTGACCATGTATGCACAAGCACTTCCCTGGTACACAAATGAATTATTTCCCCTACCAACATCTTCATTACTACATGTTATACACATGTCCCTAAATGAAACATTCACCCAAATGACCCCTTCAGGAAAATGTTGAGATACGCACAACCACCACAATTGTGTGTATATATATATATATATATATATATATATATATATATATATATATATATGTGTGTGTGTGTGTGTGTGTGTGTGTGTGTGTGACCAATGTACATACATGTATATCCATATCACACACACACACACACACACACACACACACACATATATATATATATATATATATATATATATATATATATATATATATATATATGCATATATATACATATAATGCATATATACAGCAAGAAAAAAATCAGGGGTTTAGGAGAGTAGGCAGTCAATGAAGAATGAGGGGGTTGCAAAGCAGAGAAAAAACACAACCTGACTTGTGAATTCATCAAAGTGATAACGACTTCTACTTATGTGAATAACACTGACAGCAGCTGAGACTTTCCCCAAAAAAGTAATAATGACTAACTGCTATATTGTAACTGCACCTATTGCTATGTGATAATGACCTTCCTTTCATTACTGCAAAGGTATGCATGCTGAGACACAGGTGATAACTGCTGCCCATAACCTGTTGAGTATGCATTCATTATATTACCTTGTGCAGCTATTATGTAACACAGACTCATTATCATCAGTAAGGAGAATATCTGAGTCAGTCAAATAGTATAACACTTAGGTATTACTGAGGCCTTCCTCCCATCTAAATTCCACACATGACTGACAAAGCCAGGAGAAATAAACAAAAAATATGGTAGCTCCATCCTGTCAGTAGTCACTTGGTAAATAACTTTGCAAGCGAGTGATAACCTTTATCTCATTCAGGCAGTATAATCACAAATAAAATAATACAAGCAGAAGTGATGTAACCCAATGTAATTTGCAGACTGACTTTGTCTATGTCCCCAGTAACCCCTCCAGTTGTTTGCATTCTGTATGCACAGGCATCAAAATGACACAAATTGGCCCAGAAGTCACTTCAGCAGTGAGACCATGTATGCACAAGCACGTCCCTGATACACAAATAATTATTTCCCCAAGCAACATCCTCATAATTATGTCCAGGTATACATGCACCTGAAATGAAACATTTCCACAAACAAGCCTTCAGTAACATTTTCTAGTATGTGCAACCACCAGTTCACCCAAGAAACCCCTTCAGTAGAATGTTGATGTATGCACAATGTCCAAAATTAAACGCTTCCCCAAATGAAACATCTGTAAGTTTTGCTGTACCACCAAAATGAAGCATTCACCCACCCAAGCCCTTCAATATAATGTATGCACAGGCACCAGAATGAAAGATTTCCCCAAAACAACCGTTCAGTAACATTTCCTGGTATGTACAAGCACCAAAATGAAAAATTCATAAACGAACACTGAATGTGCAGGTGGGAAATTGCATCACATTATCTGTTGTAATATGCATCATATTTCTTGGACAGGTGTAATAGAGCTATTACCATATGTTAGGACAAAGACCAGAGTAATTACGTCAAAGTAGTACAGCAGTTATATCTTACTGAGAATTGGATTTACCATGGAACACAGTGAAGACAAACAGTGGAGAAGCTGTTGGGACATAATAAAGCAGCTAGGAATCACAAAAGGGCAAATACCTCATTCACATAATTTTGTCACACAGATTTCAGGCATTCCTCGTTTACATCATACTATTGTTTCACTTGCCTAAGATTTTTGTAAGCTGAGTAAGCAGCTTGTGCCTAAGTGCACCTTGCTCTATGAATCATGCCGAAGCTGTGGTTATGTGCAGCTGGAGCAAATTCCTTCCATGCCTTGGAGCAATGACTATAAATACTGTCCGTTAACAGCAAAGGGTCTAAAATCTCAGCAGGGCATATCTCAGGTTTTAGTTTTAATTCAAGCTTTATACTCCCTTGTTCATATAGATTGAGTGAAAGGTATGTATCCAGCCATCTCCTTTCCATCCTTTCATGTTCAGTGTCTAAATCTTTTCTCTGATCAACATCAGTCTTTTCAAAAACAAAAATGCATACTTCCTCCACTTTTTCATCTCTCAGTATGCCTACATAATGTTTTGTAACTATTACACTTACAGTTAACTTCCTTTAATTCTTTCCAAAATAGAATGCTGCACAAGCATTTCACCTAGCATTATTCAGAATGCCCTCAGTAGTACAATTTTAATGTCTATTTGCTCCAAGATTTCTTTCTAGACATCCAATTACAAAATAAAAACTACTGACTATAAACTAACGATGTGCACATCTTCTACAGGAAAGTGTTTCTTTGCATTTAAGCCCTATCTAAACCTTATTATTTCCAAACAGTGTTTTATTTTAGTCCCGTTCATGTTTTGAAAACATAGTTTAATTACTGGACTACATTTTTTCTCTCTCATTATAACCTCAATAATTACCCCTTCCACCAGGTATTCTGGGTAATCTTTCTTCAAAGACTTTCAACTATATTCCTTTACTGTTAATTTTGCAACATACTTAAAATCGCAATTTCTCTATTTACACAAAAAATTACCAGGTAATTCCACCCTACTTATCTAGCACATACTACCCCTATCAATCTCTCCCGAAACCCCATTTCACTCTTGATGGTCTGCTTCTCTGCTATAACAAACCCCCTGTTTCAACTCACACGTACTACTCCTATAAGAGTCCTTATTGTTGACTGACTAACTGGCTCCCTTTCCCTGCCAACAGCTCCAGATCCCTCACCATAGCTAGATACTCTTACTGATAGTTTTCATTTTTCTCTTTGCTCTCTACAAGGTGGTAGCCCCACTACTCTATGCCTAAACCCCTCCCCCCTGCACCTAATTTCCTGCCCCAAGGTATCATAAGTGCCTACAACTGAGGGAGCCATTTTTAAATTTCCCATTCCCCTTCCAACTGCTGAACATCCTCCTTAGTCTACGAGTGTGTAGAACAACTCCTGTAAGTACAAACTGCTAATCAGCTCTAAAACAGTTTAGCCAAATTACACGATAATCCCTTGTTCACCTAGCTGGAAAGTACAGGAAATATGAGACACGTCTAGATCCCCTAGTAGGGAAACACATGAACTATGTGACAAATTACAAATGACTGAGCAGATCAGCAGTTTAAGCTTCTATATGCATTATTCAATTAGCGAGTGCACTCAAAGGATATGCACAGCCTAATAAAACAACACGCTATTTGAATGCTATTAGTTTTAACATGAGCTACTCAGTTGTTTGGTGGTGTTAGGCTCAAGCGGCATCAGTTCAAAGCACCGCGTGCAAACATTTCCTTTACAACACTCAAATAACATTAGCATATAAGGCTGAGATAATCCATCACTACAGTATCATATACTAGCATAAGCAGTAGCAAACATTATTTACAAGCCATAGCATCAGTTCAACAGTTTGTTTGAAGCAGTGCAATATTTCTACATTGTACTTGTACTCGGGGCATACTGCAGTTGCAAGTGACTGTATATGCTGTAGAGCTAATAGTTTAGTGGCAAAGCAAAGCATAAAGATGGTTCAAAAACAAATCACGAAGCAGTTTGTATAAACCAAGAACAGTAGATGCAGAAGCTCACCAAACCCCAATCTTCCAGACACCAAGGAAAAACAAAGTATATACGGTTTCCGTTGGTTATCAGTGAAGCAGCTATATTCTATGTTGCTGATAAAAAACAGTCCAGCGTAATTAAATCCAAAAGAACTCTGTTTATTCCAGACAAACGATTTAACGATAAACGATAAACTCCAGAAACAAGATAAAAACAAGCGCTTGGCAAAAATCATAAAAGTAGCATTTTACTTGCAGCCCTGATGACAACACAAGCTTCGTATAGTAAAACACGGCTACCATATCTAAGTCCGGAAGCTATCAATAACCTCAGGCAGCATAACACCCCTTAGACCTAACGCAAATACAATCCTGGAACTCAGTGCACTACTGGCACTAGTTTTAACAGCAGAACAATCCTGTAAAAGAAAAAAAAACGACCACAGCACATCAGTTATGCAAGCGGTGGCTCGGATTGTAAGAATCCGATTGGCTGCCACCGCTTGATTGAGGAATGCACACGGAGCTGGCTTTGCTGTAATCTGGAGAAAAGACAGGGAGCATTCAAAGCCGAATTTAACAAAAAAGTCCAATAGGACCATCAGGTACCTCCACTATAAATCCTAAGTTGATAAGGTAACTGACAACCTTCGGTTACTTTCTCAACATATATTTTACCAATAGCTTGAAATTAGGGGCTGTAAACTTACTTGCGCTGCAGGAAGGCACTCGGGGTTAACATGAAGAAATTCCTATCGTGTCATAGCGCACTCGGTGTTAAGCACAGAGGTGCCAGGGAACGGTTCTCGGGGTTAATGAGTTAAGCTCATACAGCAACCACCACAGAATAGCACACATACAGCAACCACCACAGAATAGCACGGGGACATTTTTGAGAGCTTTGAAAGCAGTTACGCACTGTGCAACCACACAAACATAAAAGTGTGGCAGAGTGAACTAATATCTTTTAAACCTGTTGGTTAATCACTAGTACATTAAGTTTTTAGCAGCTGTCTGCATAGTAATGCTAAGTGTTAAAACACTTTCTGCTCCAACCATTAGCACATCAGCACAGCTAAAGCTCCATGTACTGCCAAGAATTATCATTAGTTTCTCTGATCATATTTAACTTGATAAATGTTCTAGAAATGGATGTCATTCTCAAGGTGAATTTCTTGACAACTATTTCTTGAACACATAACACAAAGGTCTCCAAGCATAACTAACTTGTAATGTGTTTCAGACATGGTTGTCAAGAAATTCACCCTGACAGTAGAGTGAATCAAAGATCAAAAAGTGAATCTGGACATCCACGTTGAGAGGATTATGATCAGATCTCCCAACATAGCCAAGTTATGTGTTTGAGACATGGATGCCAAAGAATCCATTTTGAGAGCAGAGTGAAGCAAAGTTTGAGAGTTAAAATTTTACATCCTTATCAAGTTGACATAATTATGAAACCCATTCACGATTGTCTCTAGTGTATGGAGGTTTATCTGCTTTGTGTACTACTAGTAGCAGAAAAAACAAAAAGTGCAGGACCATAAAATGCAGTGTTGCCACACAGACAGCAGGCAGAAGCCAAGCATCCTTCAGATGATCCAACAGCTTTAAAAGTTGTTTCGACATTTCACCTTTCCACACTTTTTGCTTAAGAGTGTGGCAAAGTGAAGTATCTAACAGCTTTTGAAGTTGTTATGCTCGTCAACTCTGTTCTGTGCTGGCCAGCACTCATCACTGTTACACTCTAGGGTGAGAATAGTGGTTAATAGGGTTTAGAGGTGTTTAACAGAAGATTGTTAAACACTTTAACAAAACTGTCTTCTCCCAATTTTGGAGAACAATCATAGCACTATATACATTACATGTGAGTTCATAGGTTCATAGGTTCATAGGTTGGTACTAGGCTATCAGCCCTAGGGCCTATACAAGCCTAGCCATAACAATTCCCTGGCTATTTCTTCCCACATTATTTACTTTCCGGGACCCCTGTCTAGCAGGGTGACTGACGTGATCCCTGGGGTGAAATTCCCTTCTCCCATCCAATCGTCAAGGTTCCTCTTGAAGAGGTCCAAAGAGGCACTCTGCTTGACATGTATGGGCAATCTATTCCAGAGTCTGGGGAGTCTCTGGGTCAGGAACCTATCCCTCCAGCATGTTTTGTTTATTGTGATGACAAGGTTTAGATCCCTGGAGCATGTAGCTCTGAGGGATTGGGATTTCTTTAAGTGTAGCATGTCCAACAGCTCTGGGTTTGACATGGCCTCTGAGTAGACAATATGCGACAGAGTATAGCTGGAGTTTTTTAAGGCAGTCAGCGTAGGGCATCTGCTTTAGGCCTGTGATTCTTTTAGTGAGGTATTTCTGAGGCCTTTCCAGTTGTTGCAGATGTCTTGAGAGGTACATACCAAATAGGGCGTTGTATTCTATAATGGGTCTAATGAGGGATGAGTACAGTGGGACAATGACCTCCTTTTTTCTGGATGAAAAGCCCTTCATGATGAGGTGTGCCACATAGAAGGATTTCCTGACTGTTGTGGCGATGTGGTTATCGAAGGTGAGACCACTGTCCACCTGTGTCCCTAAGTCTCTTATCACACTTTCTGTGTTTAGTGTACTGCCACCTATATGGTGATTCATGGATACATGTTTTTTCCCAAAGGGGATAACAATACATTTCTTGGCATTGAGCTTGAGCCCATGGCTCTGGCACCAAGCATCTGTTTCTATAAGGCCCTTTTGTAGAGTATCCACATCATTTGAGGATTCAATAATGGCTCCCAGTTTGCAGTCATCTGCAAACTTTGTTAGCCAGAGTCCCTTACTGTTGACCTGTACTCCAGAGAAGTAGATGCCAAACAAGAGCGGCCCCAGGACTGAACCCTGAGGTACTCCACATGTCACTTGTCTGGAGCTGGATTTGGAGTCAGCTACTTTTACAGTGTGGGTTCTATCAGTAAGCCATTTAGCAACCCATTGGGTGACATAGGGATTAATGCCCAACTTAGTAAGTTTATCTATGATTCCAGAGTGGGGGATGGTGTCAAAGGCCTTGGCAAGGTCTAGATAGGCTGTGTGGACCACCTTACCCTTGTCCATGGCTCTGGAGACTGATTCAAAGAAGTCAATCAGGTTCAGGAGACAAGATTGGCCCTTCACAAACCCAAACTGGGTGGGGTCCAGTGTTTGAAGGTTGCCAATGTCTTTGTTTATAAGTTCCATGATAATACGCTCCAAGGCTTGTCAGACTGATGGGACGGTAGTTTCCGGGATCCAAGGTGGATCCCCCCTTGTGGATTGGGATAACTGTAGCTCTGCGCCACTCAGTGGGCACGAAACCTGAGGTGAGGCTATGATTAAACATGACACTTAGGTGAGGTGCCAGTTCATATTGTAGTTCATGTAGTACACAGCCCGGGATGTCATCTGGTCCCATGGATGCTGTATTCTTGGCTTTAGAGAGTGCGTTTTGTACCTGTGTGGCCATTATTACTGGAATTTGGCAATCTTCCGGTATTGAGATGGGCCATTTAGGGGTGAGGGGGGTGAAGTTGGCACTGAATCGATCTGCCAGGATATTGGCAATATCCTTCGGATCAGCATATTTAATGCCATTCTGTTTTAGCTCAGAGCAGATCTGAGCATTGCCATTTAGATTCTTGACATAGTTATAGAATGCTTTGTGGTTGTCTTTGGAATCTTTGGCAATTTTATTTTCGTAACTAGCTTTGGAGGATTTTATGAGGCATCTCAGTTTCTTACTGAGGCTAGTAAGGGAGTTTTTTGCATCCTGGGATTTTCCTCTTTTCTGCAAAAGTTTCTTCCTTTTGTTGTAAAGTTTGTTTATGGCAGGGGACCACCAGATTGGCTTCCTTTTTTTGGATGAGAGCATTTTGGTTCTATTTGGGATGGCACAATTCATGCATGAGTGGATGTGCTCATACAGTGCCTTAGTGTAGGATTCAGCAGTTGAACTTTCAGTTCCCGTCTGCATGGGTGTCATGAAGTTTGTCACTTCTGACTTGAGTAGCATGAAGTTGGCTTTGGAGAAGTTTTTTATGGTGGTTTCTTTACTGGGGGTGGGGTGGGATGTGGATGTTAAGGGTGATTAGCTTATGGTCAGACCTGACTAACGAGGGATTGACCATAGGTATGGAGCATTGATTTCCCATGTTGGTAATGACCAGGTCTAGGATATTGGAGCCCCTGGTGGGACTATGGATTAGTTGATCGAGGGCGTTGGAATTTATGAATTCCATGAACCGTTGCGCAAAGGTGTTGGGACATGAGTAGTTTTCCCAGTTAATGGCAGGGTAGTTAAAATCACCCAGTATTAAAGTGTTTGGTTCTATCTTAATATTTTCCAGTATGTTTAGAAAGGTGTAGTGAGAATCTTGGGGTATGGTGGGGGATCTGTAGCAAGCTACAATTTGGATTGCAGTCTTACCTAGTGTTAGTTGCACTTGGAGAATTTCAGACACATTGTGTTGGCCAACTAGCCTGGTGGTGTGAATATCCTTGGTGAATATTGACACTCCTCCACCTTTAGTGTTTCGGTCCTGGTTTGGTGGCCGAAAAGTGTGGTAAGAGTTGTAGCCTGGTATTGCAGGGGTGCTCTCTGGAGCCTTGAACCAGGTCTCAGTTACTGCACAGATATCGATGTTCTCCATTTTTAGGAGTGCCTCGAGAGAGTGCATTTTGAGGTTTAGACTTCTAGAATTGAGTAGCATTACCTTCAGATTTTGCATATGATCAGAGAGACACAATCATATTTCACTGTAGCGTATGGAGCTTTAACTGACCTGATTCCTATCAGTTACAGGATAGAAAGTGTAGGAGCACAAAGCATTTTATGTCTTTGAAAGCTGTAACACACTCAGCACTTCCTAACTGACAGCAGCCAGAAGCAAAGTATATTTCTGATCCCGTAAAAATACACAAAAAAATGTGGTAATCAAGTGTTTTATAGCTTAAAAAACCTGCTTTATCTTCACATGAATCAGACCCTAGGCTCATGCCTGCCTTCCTTTCTCTGGACAGGCATAACACCTGCCTTCTACTCCTTACCTTGCAGGTGGGCAATCCTAAATGGCAGCTCCATACAACTTTTTTTTCCAAGTCTGGCCATGCCACCAGATACTCAATGGCAAATATCAGTGCCAGGCCTCCCACTTGGGAAGGTCTTGTTATACTTATTCCAGGTGAGGATTTTTGACTCTTTAAGTAAACGATCATGGGGCACATTTTTGAATAACTGTTTGTCTAGTCCCTCCTTTCAGACCAATTTCCCAAGGTTGACCCTACAAGGATTATAAATCGACAGACTTCTAAGGATCAGAAAAACCCACAAAACCCTGCTCCACATCAAAGTCTTGATCCCGGGAGGGGTCTCAGGAGAAAACCCATATGAAAAATAAGGAAAGATAAGCATGTTTAGGAAGAATCATAATTTATACAGAAAGGCTTTCTAGTTAACCTTTGCAGGTCTGTAAACCAAGATCAAATAAAAAATGTTTCTAATAATGCTTATAGTAAACAAAGCTGAACAATCTAAAAGGTACAAAATAGGGAAAATGTGACACAGATCAAATTACAGAGGTGAAAATATGATGTGCATAAAAAGACAAATCTGTAATTATTTGTATCCCTTTGTTTAAATAACTATAGCAGCAAACCTTTCAGTGAATCAGTCCTAGGGTAAACATGTTTTGTGTTATGTTTTTTTTTTTTTATGGTTGTCTGATCATTCAGTATTGAGTAATGTCAGTTCGTGTTTTATTTTTATCAGCCTTTGAGTTTCTGGTGATGTTTCTTTACAGCAATACTATGAGGTACCTATCACAATGAAAGCTGTGTTTGAATACATTGATACCTTCTCATCAAGAATCAAAGAAATGGAAAGACAGAAAAGGGAAGGGATCTCCTGCAAAAAAGAAGAAAGACCTCGGTCACTTGAAAACTTCTTATCCAGGTACAATAAACTTTGCATTATTTAAAAAAAAAATATCTGATTTTTTTTGCCATTGACTTCCATTTAACAGCATGAACAAAAAGCAGAAGGATTTACTATTGTGCTTGTACATCTTGTCTAATGCTACGGCACAGGGTCAAAGGGCAAAAAGAATGGCTGTTACAATTTGCTTCATAGTGTATGCTGCGTTCAGAGTTTGCTGTGTTGTGGGTGTCAGAATTATTTATTTTAGTGACAGGGAGAATTTTATTTTATTTGCTTTTATGGGTTCATAGGTATACACTGGGCTAATGTCCGCTAGGGCCTTTATAAGCCTAGCCATGCAACCCAAATGTGTCCCACAAGTTATATGTTTTAAACATTTATACAGGGGATGATTGTTAATTATGACATGATTTACTGACTGCCTCTTTCCATCAGAGAAATAGGCACCAGACCAGGGGTGAATTTTCAATTTCCCATTCAATGGTCCAAGTTACACTAAAATATAGTTAGGGAGGTTCTTTGTTTCACATGGTTGGGGAGCCTATTCCAGAGAATGAGAATTCTCTAAGTTGCATATCTGTCTCTCCAGCATGTCCTATTTATGTTGCAAGCAAAATTTAGGTCTTTAGATCTAGTAGTTCTGATACTGTTTGTTTTGTGGATGCGTAAAAGGTTCATCAGAGCAGGATCTAGGGATGCCTTGTATCAGTAGTCTGTAGGAGACAGAGTATAGAGATAAAGTTTAAAGATGAAATGCATAGGGCATTGTGTTTATGCCCTGTATTCTTTTTGTAAGGACCATTTGCAGACATTCCAGTTGCTGCATGTATCTGGTCAAATACATACCGAAGGGGGCAATATATTCAATGTGGGGTGTGATGAGGGCCAATGTGGTGCAATGACTTTCCTGGACCTAGATGCCATGCCCTTACTTATACGTTGAGCAACATAGAAGGATTTCCTTACTACCTTGGACACATGTTGGATAAAGGTCAGGTTACTTCTGCATGTGTTCCCAGATCCCTGACCTGTGGGTCAATTTTTAAGGGTGTTTTATCAATGATATCATTTTAGGGGATGGCCAACTTCCCCAAAGTACTGTAATGCATTTCTTGGCATTGAGTTTTAAGCCACAGCTGGATGTTTGTGTCTTGGGAGAATTCTGTGACTGCTGCCAGTTTGCAATCATCTGCAAACTTGGTCAGCCAGAGGCCTTTGACATTGGCCTTAACTTCCAAGAAGTAGATGCCAAAGAGGAGCAGGCCCAGCATGGAGCCATGAGGGACTCAACTGGTGATCAGCCTGTTTGTGGATGTGGTCTCATCACTCCTAACTTCCAGGGTTCTGTCTGTGAGGTAGATGGGTATCCAGCTCATTCTGTAATTATACCTAATTTCAACGTTAACAATGCCCAAGCTGGGTATTGTATCAAATGCTTTAGCCAGGTCAAGATAGGTGGTATGCAACTTTTTAACTTCATCCATTGCCTTGGTGACCTTCTCAAAGTAGCCCACCAGGTTCATTCGGCATGACCTTCCTTTGACAAAGCCAAACTGGGATGAATCCATTGTCTGAAGGCCTCCTGCATGTTTGTTGATCATTTCCATGACAATTCTTTCCATGGGTTTGCATATAAGACTAGTCAGACTAATGAAGCTGTTGTTTCCAGAATCTGCACATGGTCCTCCCTATAAAGATGTATGACCATTGTAGTGCTCCATTCTCATGGCACAAAGCCTGTTTTGAGACTCTAGTAAAATAGCAACTCTAGGGGCCCTGATAGGTCATATTTTAGACCATTCAGGAAGCATCCTGGGATATTATTCACACCCACTGAGGCTGTGTTCTTTGCATTAATAAGTACAGCCAGGACATGCTGTTATTTATCGCTGGAGAGGTTATATTTGCAGGTATTTCCTGAGGGTATCGGGGGTGAGTGGGAGTTAAAGCTGGAACTGAATTTGTCAGCCATGTATCACCTGGCTCAGTGAATTTGGCACCATTAACCACCAGTTCAGCACACTGCTGTGTGCTGTCTTTTAGGTTTCTGACACATCTGAAGAAGACTTATGGATATATTTTGCCTGGGAGGCTACCTTGATCTCAGAACTGGCTTTATTGGACTTAACTAGTAACCTTGCCTCCCTGTTTAATTTGAATAGAGAGTTCTTATCTTTATGGGAGTTACATTTCCTGATTTTAGCCATGATTATTTTCCTTTTGCTGTGTAATCTGTTTACTTCTAGTAGCTATAGCAGCCTCTATGCAGCCATTGACATGGCTGTATAGAGTTTCTGTGAAAATTCTGAACAGGCTACTGTGTTCTCTGAGACTGTAGAGGAGCACTGAATTTTGAGAAACTATTGCTTAATAAAAGGTAGTTTGTAATAGTTTCTAACTGGTACTGGGCTTACTAGGGTTAACAAGTTGATTTTGATTTCAAAGGAGAAGCTTTATGGTGAGACCTTATCAGGAGGACATGATGTTGGGGTGAGGGGGTGGAGTGCAGCATTCTCCCATATGTGTGAATTAAAGGTCCAGTATATTGCAACCTGTAATGGGCCTATGTAATAACTGGTCAGGGGTGTTTGTGAAGTCCAGGAATCTGTGTGCTTTCAGATTTGAGACTGTGCAGGATTCCCAGTCTATAGTGGAGTAATTAATTTCCCCCATGGGTAAGGTGTTAAGTTGGATAGTGAGGTCTAAGTATGGGCAATGAATTTCATGGGGCATAGAGGGTGACCTATAGCTTGCTAGGATATGATATGGGATTTTATCTATGGTGACCTATACACGGAGAAACTCTAGCACATCAGCCTGTTTAACCAAATTAGTGGTATGATTGTTATTGATGTATATCAACCACATCTACCTTTAGTCCCTGTCAGTGCAGCTACTGGTCTAAAAGTGTGGAAGGCACTGAAACCTTGCACTGCCAGGGTACTCTCTACAGCTTTAAACCATACCTTGGTAACTGCATAGATGTCTGTATTCTCCAGAGTGAGTAGGGCTTGGAAGGAGTGTAGTTTTTTGTTTAGTCTCTGGAAATTGAGCAGTAACATCTTGAGGGTCTGTTAATTGGTTTTGCTATGTCTGTAGGTTTGTTGATTTGGCTTTACCTAAAAAAGGCTCTAGGGGTTGGATTATATCCAGTATTCAAAAGCTTAGAAGGGATAAGTGCAGACCATCCTTGCCACAGTAACGTGTGTTAACCTTGTCTTCTCATGCTGACAAATATTGGATCCTCTTAGAAGGGGCTCTATATCACAACATCAAAACGTCGTAATATCAAACACCTAATGATCGACAAGTATCCATCGAAACGCATTTGCTCGATTCGTTGAATACTTACAGGGCAAAGATGTAGATGGCCAACTACACAATGTTGCCCTTTCCTCCACTGTAGTGCGATCTCAGAGTTGGTATATTTAGTTAGGGGGGTTTGGGGGGCACAGCCCTCCACAATGGTGGGCTTGTTTTAGGTTTAGTTTGTTCCATTGTAATGCAGGGCAAGTGTTTGTTTGTCCTGTAAGTATTCATCGATTTGCAGAAATGCATTTCAATGAATACTTGTAAATCTTTAGGTGTTCGATATTATGACATTTCAATGTCGTAATATGGACCCTTTGAAGGGTACCAGAATCTCAGCAAATTGTTAAAATCCTTCATATTTTGTGCATATTCTGGCATATATTACTATTGTGAACTGCATAGGTGGATTAGTCAAAGAACCATTTTCAATCACAAACCAGGTTAAAAAAAAAACTAGTAGCTACAGGAAGCTTAGACTCAAGAAATAAGATACAAATGAAGTAACATACATAGTTCAGATATACTAGGCATTTATTTGGAAGCACAGTAATTATAGAGACAATGGTCTAAAGTAAATAGTCTCATACAGATACAGAGTTAGAATTAGTGTTTTAGGAAAGTGCTGATCACTGAATGTTTGCAGTGTGAACCAGTGTTCGATAAGAAGGCATTTAACCACTCAAGTCCTCTCCTCCAAACACCCCAAACTAGGTTTCAGTGCAAAAGCCATGCGTTTTCATTCCTTGGTCCAAAACTAAGGGAACCTGTCTCTTCTTTTCTTAAAGATCATTCATCTTACCCCATTTTCAAGTACATTACAAGACTCTAGGAAAATGCTGCCGGTCCCCTCTTATTATGTAACGTAACCTTTTTTCTACACTACATCCTTGAGACGGGTTGCTGTGACTCTACTTTTCATTTTGATTCATTCAACATGCCAACTCAGATATTCATGCATATATTGTGGTCCATTTCAGGGTGGCAGGTCAGCAGGAAGTACCACGCCTTGTTAGCCCTATCTTCATATCTCTCAATCTCGTAGCATAAGAAGTAATCGGGGACGAAGGTCAAAAAATAGGGACATATTTTAAATATTGTTCTTATAAACTCAGAAAGTTGCTAGAATAACATGTTAGCATGCATTTTCTGAAGGATATAAAAGTTTGAAACTCAAATGTTTGCTATTATTTACCGACATCAGTTCTCAGTGATTTGCCAAAAAAAAAATTATGAGGAACTGAACAAAAATATGAGGCAAAAATCTGGACAATTAAGAACTATGCCTTTTTTTGTAGCACTGGTACCTTTGGAGCATTGTAAGCTCCACTGCGAAATTCATTGGCAGAGTATTCCTGCACAATAAAGGTTTCTTTCAACATAACCAAATGTGTATCTCTTTCATCTTCATTTAAGTAGATAACATTGATAGCAAAGGAGTTGACTATATACTATAGACTCCTATTATGGTTGGCATGATAACTCTTTCCATGCATGTTTGTCTGTCTGTAGATTTCCTGTAAATGCATGTCACTATGGTTCCATCCTTAGTCCTATCCTTGGTATACAAGAAGAACACTGGCAATAAAAATATTCTGGTGATTAAGCTTGTGTATCAGCTCTATTCCAGCAGCACCTGATCCAACAAGATTGTCATTGGGTTCTGTAACCATGGAAAACTCCAGAAATACCAGGTTTTCTGCATGTAATTCATTTTTTTTTTCTCTTTACTGTCTTGCTCATTAATACTGCCATTTTTTTTAAAACAAGCAAAACTTTAAAATTCTACTCCAATGTAAGAATAAGGCTTTTCTATGCTTATGGGAGCTGCTCAGAAGTTTCCTAACACATTCAGTGTAGATTAATTTGGTGTTGTGGGATAATAGAGCTATGTTTTATAGATTCTTTTTTCTTGTTTTAGAATTTGCACATCCTAAAGCTCCATCACAGTAGTTTCCTGCAGAATCTTTCCCTCACACTTAGGTCGAGTAAGATATATTTTCTTGAAACAGTTGTTCTGGATTGCCTAGAAGGTATTATAACTACCTGCCATGGACATGTTTGGAGCTCTAAGGATCAAATTCCAGTCTGTAATTTCAAGGATCTCATTCATAATTCTTTAGTTTCCATTTGGAAAATCATGGAATGTAGATCTTAGGTCTCAACTGTCTCCGATTTCATAGAATGCCTATAATGTTACGTCATATTTTTGGTCTGTCCTTCATAAAATTTGTAATTTTCTGGCAACTCATTGAGAACTGAAGTCACTAAATAATGACATACATTTAAGTTTCAAAGTTCATATCCTTCAAAAAATGTATGCTAATGAAAAAAGCTGTTACTCTATCAACTTTCTAAGTATGTAAGAACAATATTTAAAATGTGTATCTGACCTTGGGCCTTTGCCCTCCATTACTTTTTTGGCTTTGTCCCTGATTCATGAGGCAAGAGGTTGAGACGTATGAGTAGGGCCTTTCCAGACATGACTAATTTAGTATGATAATAAGTAGAATGGTGTCACAGTCTACTCTGACTAGGGAAGAGACCAAAGGGGAAGTAGAGTGTGCCAACCCCAGCTTTACCAGTATAGTGTTGCTTCTTCCCCACTGGTATCTTTAACCAGTTTTCTTGTATGATTATTGCAGATTAAATCCAACAGATGTTTAGGTAACCATTTTTAGTACTGTTGTTCACCCATTTGATGGCTGTGTTATCAAAATCCCAGAATTCATGTAATATCCACAACTGATACCTCTAGGAGATTCACATGTATATAATTTTTATGTCTTTTTGATAGTGTATGGACTCCAGCCATATTACCATGGAAAACGTATGTTAAGTGGGGAGGGTTTATGCTACATAGCAAATATATAACCCTTTCCCTAAAACAGGACTGGTTTCTGGACAGTGGAAATGGAAAATGGCGTATACAGCTTTAAACTAAACTTTAGCTGTTTCCCTAACTTTTAGTTTATGTTTGCTTGATTAAATTATATATTTTTTGCAAAGTGCCTTGTAATATAGCAATATAATAAAAACTGAGTTGAGATGAGCAGGACAGTGTCCCCCTCACACCACCTTGAGCCTGATCAGTAGAGGATAAATGGAGATATGAGTCAAGCCGCTCGGTGCTATGTACATAAAGTGGGAGATGGGTTCAGTTATTTCTGACGATGGCTAAGATCAGCCAAGGCCTGACTTTACTCCCAAAAGGCAATGTTTTGGAAATGCTGTCTAGCATAAGAGAACAGTTTCATATTTTATCAAACGATGTGAGAAATCTCAAAAATTAACTTTAAAACTACCGTAGCCTTATAAAATATTGTGTGTTAGCTTAATAAGATACATAATCAGAAATGGCAGGTACAAGTTTTGGGGAAAGGAAACATAAAACTGCTTAGGGCAGTTCAGCCCAATGATTCAATTTTTTGTTCAGTTCTGAACTGTCGGCTACAAAGCAAGAAAATCAGATGACCAGTTTTCACTAATCCCATCTGAAATCCTTCCTTTCCCAATTGTACAAGGTAATACACAATAATTAGCAGGGTGTTGGAGGTGCACGGGGGGAGGGGCTTGTCTCCCTGCAAAAAACAATGTTTTTATTTGTTTTTTTTCCCAGATTTTGTGTTTGCATGAACAAAGATTGCTGCCCAGTGTATGCAGTAGCATGTCTATGGATTCGATATATTCTCATATTCTGGTCGACATTTGGAAGAACTTTGACATTTGGGTCTTTCAATCATATTCAGTAGACCCAAATAGATAGATGGACCACAACGAAAACTGGTTCTTGTGAGCAACAAAGCTGCTGTTGAAAATCCACCAAAAATCAGGAAAAAGGAACCATGCACTGTGGAGAAGTTCAGATAAAACTTCCGGGTAATCAAGCACATTTTATTGAAAAACAAATAGGTGAGTGCTTTCACCCTTAAAAGAGCTTCATCAGATCTAACTCCAGTTTACATAACATGCAGTATTTATCTGTTTTAACACAGAAATCATTGTCAATTCACTCGAGCTGGGGTCATAAATGTACACCATAAGCTATTCATTTGAAATGTCGACCATACAAGTAGAAAATAAAAAAAAAAAAACTTACATTAACACTGCTAACAGGGGGGCTTTGCCCCCCTGCACCCCCCACACCCCCCACACCCCCCGGAACTTAAATATACCAACTCCCAGGTCGCACTACAGTGCAGAAGTGGAAATCTTTCCATTCCACACTGCAGGGAGATGCCGGTTTCCCATGGTCAACATTTCAAATGTCGATCATATGGTCTCGGCCATATGAATGTTGACATTGTGAAATGTCAACCATTCGAAGGGGACCCATATAGATATATATACATATATATATATATCTATATACACACATACAGTATATACAGTATGTATATATATATATATATATATATATATATATATATATATATATATATATATACATAGATATATATAGATAGATAGAAATATAGATATAAAGGCAAGGCTTGTGGCACAAACAACTATTTTCTTTAATAGCTGTCCTGATTTCTTCACACAGAGGTTCTTTGAAAATTGCTTACTCATTTTAGTGTAAAAACAGTGATTGTTCAAGACTGATGTGTACTGTTTTGGAGAGTTTCTTCCTTCAACAATGTTGTCTGACTGTGAAATTTCATATATATAATTTTGGTTGGTGAGGGTGTATGGAGCTTGCTTCTGCAAAATAAATAAATAAATAAATATGTCTTACAGGCTAGGGTTATTTTACAAAAAAATGAGAACAGGGCTGTAAAGAATAATTTATCTATTGTTATACATCCTCAACTACAGCTTAATTGTAATATTCTGGTTATTCCAAATCTGGGTTGAAATGATTCATAGAGCTTATAATTCTCCCAAGAATTTATTAGTTACCTAGCATGCACTGTATGGCTCATGTAAAAAGGACCTTTACCTACAAAGTGCCAAATTTTGTGATTCAGAGACATGTTAGCGGTGACAAGATAAGACCTCATTATTGGTTAATTTGCATGTCTCTTAATTCAATTTATTACTACAATGTGCAGATCAGTGAGTTCCATTGTGGCGACCCCTTACCTGGTAAAAGCCGAAAGACAAACAACAACAACTACAATGTGCAGATCATTACTGAGCTACATGTTATGGTAATAAATAGCTGCTCTTGTAGACAGTGGCATCCTCCTTCGTCAGGCACACACACACACACACACACACACACACACACACACACACACACACACACACACACACACACACACACACACACACTGTATTTGTCCTTCCTTCTACCAAAATTCTCATCTGGATAACAAATGACACAAAAAATAAATAATATAGCTTGCCTAGTCTGCTATCCAGTAATATAATGTGTACACTTCAGATGAATAGTTATGTTTCTATAAAAGTTCTGTCACCTGTTTTGTCTCCACTGATTAAATGTTATTCTTTCAAGGCACTGGCTTCAGATTTGTTTTGACTGCTGTAAACCACATCCATGTCCTTGTTTACCTGATGCATTGTATGTACTACATTTTTTTGTTGAGCATATGTTATAGGGTCTGTTATAGGTGCTCACATGTTAGTCATTCACAATACACCTACTCACTGCTAGAAAAAGCATGTGCTATAGCTCCCACAAGCCTGATCTCCCATTTCTACACAACCTTCCCTACACCTGACCCTAATCATTGTATAATCCTACCACAGCTCTAACTCTAACCCTAAAACTCCCACCCATTCCCCAATTTGATTCCTCACTTCAAATGAACAAACTGCAGAAATAGCAAACAAGGTGAAGGCTGACACTTCTGTTAAAAAACTATTTATTCCAAAACTGTGAGAGCTTTCGTATTCATATAACAAATGCTTCATCAGACATAAAAACAGATTCATTGACAAGACTTAAATAAAAAGCATCAGTACTCATGATCACATCAATTAAACTACTGCAGAGCCTTAAAGGTGTAGAAGTTAATAGGTTACATAATCCAATAAAATCACGTAAAAGCATGATGAAAAACATAAGTATAAATATAGTATAAATGTATGTAATAAGTACCTGTGCATAATGGTCAGAGCTTAAAAAATCAACATATAATATGTATATAATTAAGTTGAACTGTGGTGTGTCAAAGGTCTATTTATTAAAAAAGGTTTGAGGGTGACCCTGTCATTGAGACCATATGTCTTATCCGACTGAAATCTGATGATCCATTTGGTCTCCGAGCATTCAGTGTAATTCTTTAGATTCCCTAGCCTGATGTTTCCCTGGATTAACTCTACAACCAAAAACATAAATGTATGTGCTAATCCTTAGGAGGGTGAAGATTACAATACCATACACCAACTTAAATAAGGCCATACAAGAGATTATTAAAAGTAACTGGTTGATTTTGACCAGTAGTAATGAGATTGCTAGTATGATTGAGGATAAACTATGTTACACATATAAGAATAATAAATCCCTAAAAAGTTGCTGTGTTATGAGAAGAATTATGGTAATAGGAGAATTCAGTTACAACCATAGGGACATATCCCTGTAGGAATTGCAACCAATGTGGATACATGGCTAATGGCTTTGTTTTCATCCATCCTGTTACTAACAGGGTTTATGAGTTCCGACACTATGCGGATTGTAGGTCATGTGAGTTGATCTATTTAGCCTGATGTATCCTGTGTCCTTCTTTTTACATTGGTAAGACCAATAGGTCTTTAAGAGAAAGAGTGAGAGAGCATGTTTATGCTATTAATAAAGAAGATGATACAAACTCTTTGGCTAGACATGTACATCAGAATGGATTAGCACATAAATTTACGTTTTTGGTTATAGAGTTAATCCAGAGAAACATCAGGCTAGGGAATCTAAAGAATTACACTGAATGCTCTGAAGCCAAATGGATCATCAGACTTCAGTCAGTTAAGACATATGGTCTCAATAACAGGGTCACCCTCAAACCTTTTTTAATAAATAGACCTTTGACACACCACAGTTCAACTTAATTATATACATATTATATGTTGATTTTTTAAGCTCTGACCATTATGCACAGGTACTTATTACATGCATTTATATTATATTTATACTTATTTATTTTTTATTTATTTTATTTTACATTTGTTGACATAGTCTGACTAGATTCATGTCCATTTTCAGCGGAGGCCCGGAGAGAAGAGCACCAAGGTAGACAGATACACAACAGATAAAATAGAATGAAAACATATTCCATATTTGGTATTGACAAGGACTACATATGCAAACAGGTTCGAGTTACTCCCTGGTGGGAGTCAGGGAAAATTCAACAGTAGTTTGATTAATAGATATTTCACATTCATGATGAGAGCTAGCCAGGCTTGTTGCAGTGGCAAAGCCAGTTTAGTGCCAGATGTTGTTTGAGTTTAGTTTTAAATTGGACCGATGAGGAGAGCAAAGTGATATCAGCTGGAAGTGAGTTCCAGGCTCTGCCTGCAGAGTTTGCAAAGAGGGAATCACCGGCTACACTGTTAGATATGATTGTCTGAATTAGTAGTCTGTTCGCGGAGCTAAGCAGTCTAGGATTGTTATAGGGGGTGATAATATTTTAATTGCTGGTGTGTTATCTGGATTATATAGGATTTTATTAGCCATAATCAGAAGGTTATATTGGATTAGACTGGGAAGTTCTAGCAACCCAAGCTGGTTAAGGTTGATGCAGTGGTGTGTCCTAAAAGGCAGGCCAGTGGTAAACCTGGCAATATGATTATAACAGGTTGACAGTCTATTAAGTACAGTCTTGTTTAGATTAGAGAGAAGGGGGGAAGCATATAGAAGTGTTGAAAGTAGGTGAGCGCGAGCTATGGCAATCTTGGCTGGAGAGGTTAGGAAGGCTTTTATTGTATACAGTGACCCAAGTTTTTATTGATGGTTTTGATCGATTGGTTTACATGTAGGTCAAATTTTAGGTTGTTATCAATAATGATACCTAATAGTTTTGTAGAGGGGTTGGGGGAGATTACTGTGCCATCATTTGCATTTATGGTAAAGGTAAAAGCAACAGATCTTTGTGTTGGTGATAATAGCAGCATTTTAGGGTTTTTTGGATTTAGTAACAGTCGATGTTCAGAGAGCCAGTATTCTATAGTATTAAAGGTGGACTGAGTAGCAGACCACAAATCTGTAGGAGATGTAGCTGAGCAAATCAGGGTGGAGTCATCAGCATATTGGATAGAGCTGACATTTGGGATGACAGTATACAAGTCATTAATAAAGATGGAAAACAGTAAGGGCCCTAATATTGAGCCTTGTGGTACTCCAAGGGTGTTAGGTAATAAGTTAGAGAGCTTGTTCTGCCAGAGAACAGCCTGCTGCCTACCATTGAGGTAGAATTTAAACCATTGAAGGGCTTTAGAATCTAGACAGAAAGATTGCAGGGTGTGAATCAGAAGTCGGTGGCCCACCATGTCAAATTCCTTGGAAAGATCCAAGAAGAGGGCTGAGGATATGTGATTGTTATTATGGTTATTGTTTATGGTGTTAGTAAAAGCTAGTAGGGCAGAAGTAGTGCTGTGGTGTGGACGAAAGCCGTGTTGAGTATCTACCATGAGGTGATTCTGGATTAGGTGGTGCATAAGTTGTTTGTGTATACATTTTTCCATAATTTTTGCAAGTGGAGAAAGTATAGCTATTGGTCTATAGTTGGAGAATTCAGTGGTGGAGCCTCCTTTATGTAGTAGGATTATGTAGGATATTTTCCAAATGTTGGGAATTTTACCTCTGCTATGGTACGATTAATTAGTAGTGATACTGGGTAGGCAATAGCATCAGCTGCTTTTTGAAAGTACTCGGTGGGAAGTTGGTCAGCAGAGAGTGTGGTGGGTTTTAGTTTTTTGATCAAGGTACAGATAAGTGATGTGGATACTGGTTGGAACTGAACGAGAGTAGGTTCATAGTGGTGGTACTATCGGGGCCAGGGGAGCTAGGAGCTAATTGGCTAGCTAGGGCTTGAATTGTCTCGGTAAAGAAATGGTCTGACACAAACTCGGGGGGTTTATCAATGGTAGCAGCGGGGACAGGGGTATATGTTTTACCAGGGTGAAGTAGATTATTCAGACCTACCCATAACTTCTGAGGATTGTTCTGGTTAGCTGTCTGTAAATGACAGTAGTATTGTTTTTTGTCTTGTAAGATGGATTTTTTAGTTTCATTCCTAGCTTGCCTGTATTTAACATGATCATGGGGGTCTTTAGTAGAGCGCCATACAGCCCAAAATTTGCTTCTAATGGTAATTTTTAGTCTAGACTCTTTAGAAAGCCATGGTGCAGTTTTTGCTTTTGTTCTCTTTAAGCGGGTGGGCGCATGCAAATCAAGGATTTCAAGAAATTTGTTGTTAAAATATGCAACTGCCTCCTTTAAGGCGAGGTGTTTTAGCATAGACCAGTTACAGGAGTTAAATACTCATGTTTTTCATCATGCTTTTACATGGTTTTATTGGATTATGTAACCTATTAACTTCTACACCTTTAAGGCTCTGCAGTAGTTTAATTGATGTGATCACATGAGTAGTGATGCTTTTTTTTTAAGTCTTATCAATGAATCTGTTTTTACGTCTGATGAACCATTCATTATATGAATGTGAAAGGCTCACAGTTTGGAATAAATCGTTTTTTAACAGAAGTGTCAGCCTTCACCTTGTTTGCTATTTCTGGAGTTTGTTCATTTGGAGTTTGTTTTTCTCTGTAGAAGGCTTTGTCTCTGTTTTTTTCTGTTGTTACAGTGATTCCTCACTTCCTTATCCTAAAATTCAACTCCCCACCTCTAACCCTAAAGTCCCCCGATACTCCTTAAACCTAAAACTCCAACCCACCCCTCCCTAAATCTAAATGTTCCAATTGGTGCCTAACCCTAAAATCCCTTCCTGCTCCTTAATCCTAGCCCCCCTCATGATCCTTCCCCACATCTGCTTGCCCAAACTCATATTCAAGTTCGAGCACAAGCAGCAGCCCACACAAGCTGCAATTCTCTTGACACCCTGGCTTCAAACTGCTTGGGACTCAAGCTGTTGTAGTATTCCGTGTGTTATACTGTCATAGCTGAGGCCTCTGTGTACTACAGATTTTTGTTTGTTAGTTCTGGTTAATATATACTACATCAGTATCTAGCATAGTTAGTACATTGTATCGATCTGTATTACTGATCACTGTACCTTATTCTGTTCTGTTTGGTTTTGTTCTTTGCCAGCCCTTCACTATAAAAGTATTCTGCCTAGATTAGATGGACTTCCTGGGTTAAAAGACCATGCATTTAATGAAATAAATCAGTCTGCCACTTCTGCAGTCAGTGTATATGTAGTTCATCTTTTTTCAAAAAACCCATAATATGTAAAAATCTAAAGTAATTATAACGTATTCTAAACAGTAACTGCTGAACTCTGACCTATCAAACAGCGCATCCCTCCTCTGAGTGGGTTAACAAGGAATTGCTTCTAACTTGGAACCCTGACATTTAAACCAATCCAATTCCAGACAACAGTACTATTTTGTCTAAATAACAAATGAATACTTAATGTGACTTCAGTGTTTCTGCCTCAAGAAAAAAAAAAGAAAGATACATAATGAAGCAGTCAGTGTTTGGCACAGCTGGTTCACAAATTCTTAGCTAGGAGAAACAAGGACTGTTTTCAGGAATATTTTTGATTTCTTTTATTAACTTTTACTGAAACAAAATGATTTTAAAGAAACAACTAATGTATCCTGCCAGAAAAAGAGCCAGAACTCTGCCAAAATCTAGTAAAGAAAAATGTAAACAGGAAAAGTTAAATTTAAAGTTAGGAGCATGTTGTACACAGCAGCTGATATTTATGCAGATGTTGGCACATAGTGAAACCTTAAGTAAATAGCAGTGAATAAGCCTGGCATTTCCTGTGCACCCAAGTCTTGAGTCGCTGTACTTTTATATGCATGTAGCTAGTCACTTTGTCACCACATAGTTCCTAGTTCCTCATCCAAATGAATACCAGTAAAGTAATGCACCCTTCTTTGTTCTTGTAATAATATGTCATTTTTGAAATTAAATGTTATCAGATTTCCTGGTTTGTAAAAGAAGTGCCAAATTTAAGGGTGTGACTGATATTAAGATACTAAAATTCAATAAAACTAGAGGTTCTTGGCAAACAACAGTAACCTATACTTGTAATGCCCAGATGATAAGGACGACTTGGGTTTTCTTGAATAGAGAGTTTGAAGATCGTACAATTTGCCACCCAAAAAACTGAATCTAGTATAATGGAGTGTGAATGTGTATAAACAGATAGAATAGTAGTGTAGAAATTACTCTAAATGAGCTTGATAAAACTGTATTTTATAGAGTACTGAAAATCCTAATGCAAGGAATGACAGTACAGATCATGGTATACTTACATAGTTCATCAGGATCTCTGTCACCATGGCTTACTGTCTTTTCTATCATTTACTTTTCATCTTAAAACATAACCCATGATTTGGTAATGAACCTACATATCATCCAGGCATACTAGGATATGATTCTTAAAGAGGCTTATCTATGAGAACTCGTGAATGCGTTGTTAGTGTGATAGAGCTCTTTATGCAGCAAACACCTAAGTCCACACAGCTCATAGGATCATAAGAAGTTACTAGGCTAATGGCCCTAGGACCCTTACAAGTCTAGCCAAGTTCTACCCTTATTTCAATGATCAGCACCAATTGCCCCTGTCCAAGAGGAACACAGGTGGACCCCCCCAGGATGAATTTACAGTTACCCATCCAATCATCCAGATTGCATTTGAAGAGGGCCTATGAGGTGTTCTGCTTGACATGAAGTGAGAGTCCATTCCAAAGGTGTGATAACCTCTGGGAGACAAATCTGTCCCTCGAGCAGGTTCTATTAATGTCACATGCCAGGTTAAGGTCTTTACAGCAAGTAAGCAGTGTACCATTTGACTTGCGGATATGCAGCATTTCTAGAAAAGCAGGATCAAAGACTGCCTTCTATGCAAGGCATAGATCGAATCTGAGTAGTCTGTATGAAACAGAATAAAGTGACACTGATTTCAGATGATCCACATGGGACAGATGCTGAAGACTTTGAATTTTCCCTGTGGTCTCTCCAATTGCTGCATTTGCTTGGAAAGGTACATACAAAAAGGGGCATTGTACTCAATTATTGGCATGATGAGGGAGAGTACAGAGAGGTTATAACTTATTTTTTTCTGGACACAATGCCCTTACTTATGAGATGAGCAATATAGAATGCCCTTCTTACGACTATGACAACATGGTGATCAAAGGTAATGTTGCTGTCAACCTGTGTGCCCAGGTCTCTCATCACTGAGTGAGTACTTAGGGTGTTGTTATTGATGTGATAATTAGCAGAAACATGACACTTACTGAAAGGGATGATAACACACTTTTTTGCATTGAATTTAAGGCCATGACTTTGGCAACAATCATTTGTTTGAGTAAGACCCTCTTGTAGGATGTTGATATTGTTAGGAGATTCTGTGAACGCTCCCAGTTTGTAGTCATCAGCAAACTTTGTCAGCCACAAACCTTTAGTTTTAGCTTGTACTTCAGAGAAATAGATTCTGAACAGTAGAGGTCCCAGGACTGATCCCTGTGGAACACCAATGGTTACAGGTCTCCTGTTGGAGATGGATTCGGGTCTATATTATTTGAACAAAGTTTTATAACTTTGAATACCATATGGGTGACACCGTATGGTGGAAGTTATAAACCTTTGAATCATGGAAAAGAAAAAAGCACCTAATAAGGTAAAGCAGGGGGGCAAGCCTCCCTGCACCCCCCCACAATTTAAATATACCAACTCCGAGATCGCACTACAGTGTAGTAAAGGGAAGTCTTCCCTTTACCACATTATAGTGCGGTCTCGGACTTGTTATATTTAAAGAGAGGGGGGTGTGGGGGTGCAGCCCCCATGTGGGGGGTGCAGGGGGGCTTGCCCTCCTGCCTACAACCCTTAGTTTAGGGTTTACTATTTTTTTTGTTTTTTTTTTAAGTTTTATAACTTCGACCATATGGTGTCACCCATATGGTATTCAAAGTTATAAAATTTTGTTCAGATAATATTAACCCGATGGAGTCCCCTATTTTGACTATACGGATTCTGTCATTGAGCCAGTTAGTGACCCATCTAATGATATAAGGGTTGATACCTAGCTGGGTGAATTTTATTATTGTTATTGACAATTATTGACAATTATTGTCAAATGCTACAATAAGGAACTCTGAAAGTTCTTGTGATTTTTGCTTAGTAAGTGGTGTACCTATTTTGAGAGAACTGCTTTATAAAAGGAAGGTCATTATCAAATAAAATGGCTGCTATGTAATGTATGGTCATTCATACATTCATTCATTCTTCAGTTGCATATTTAATCCAGTGCAGGGTCACAGGGCATCAGGTGCCTATCCCAGCATTTATTGAGCAGAAGGCAGGGAAACTAATCTAAAATGGGGTGTCAACTCATCATAGGGCATATACACTCAAGTTTCTCAGAGTAGGCATGCTTACATACAGGAGTAATGCTGATTAACCTTTGTCATATCTTTGGAATGTGGAAGAAATCCAGATCATCTTTCAAAAACCCAGGTGGACAAAGGGAGGATGTGCGGAGTCCACACAGCAGGCGCCTTTATGCAACTTATGGAATGCCTGAATAAAATACTGGCAAGCTGCAATCCATCAAATGAACCAGTTTGGGTTTGTGTGAGGTAAATCATGCCTACTGAATTTGGTAAACTTCTCCAAGAAGGCAACTAAAATGTTGAATAATGGCCAGTCAATACATGCTGCCTTTATGCAACTTGCAAAGGCCTTTGATGCTATCCCACACTCAGGTATTGCTGACAAACCCACTTACTTAAATATTAACTCCTATGTAAACCACTGGATAGGAAACCAGTTCATAGAAGGAACCTACACAGTCTGAGTTGTTGGCACACTCTCCTCCAAAAGACTTGTCACCACTGGAATTCCACAGGGTTCCATATTGGATACACTCCTCTTCAACATATACTTCACTGATATCCAAGCTGGTGTCAAGACCACAGACTGAAGCCCAATATAAATAAATATATATATATATATATATATATATATATATATATATGTGTGTGTGTGTGTGTGTGTGTGTGTGTGTGTGTGTGTGTGTGCATGTATAGTTATATATATATATATATATATATATATATATATGTAGCATTGTACAATTTGAGGAACAAGAGAACCCTTCAACCAACCACATAAATTGTACCCCTTCAAAGCTGATATGCCATTGGAGGCCTGGGCACATTTGTAGGCTATGATTTCTCTTTTGAGCACCATCTATCAGCTGTGATTAGGAAGCTTTTCTGCTTAACCCAACTAATTACTGAAGGTCTTTTCACCAGATCCAAGGGAGTTATTATACTCCTTTACTTCAGTTATTAAGCATTTAACAGACTACAGCACCCATTTGTTGTGTTGCTATCTGAAAATGTGCCAAACTTTATAATAAACAATTCCTGACCAAAAAAAGTATGGATATGAGTTCCTTTCTACAAAGCGCCTACAAGCTCTTAACTGATTACAGCCAAATACTCCTCCAGGCATAGTCATTTCTGCAGTTATCTCTTACTGCGCCTCTAGGCATCAAATATTCCTTGTTCATATTTGCATTAATTCCAAAACCATGCTCTATACAAGGTATCAGAATATTTTATCTTGCAGCATACATGATGGCAAACACAATTGTACTGATATTTGACCTCTGCCAATGAGTATTTGTTAGAACTGTAAGGCGATGACTTCATTTTTTTTCAAGGCTCAAGCCACACCCAGTGGGAGTTAAAGGTACACACTCAAAAGAGCTGTACTGGAGGGAATGAGCTAAGGATCTCTTAACTCTGGAATAAGCCCCTACTCCTTGACAAATAAAAGCGCTCACTAACTCTCTTTAAAGACTACCTTGACAAGTGGATGGGGATCCAAGCATTCACCTCTTGGTTGTCTTCTTGGATCCTTATAGTAAGGAATTTCAGTGGATAGGCTGCTAGTGGTCTGATGGACTAATTGTCTAGTATAAACCCATGACATTACCAACCGATAAGAATTTCCCTCTCTCAAGCAGAGCTCAACCTCAATTGCATAATTCTGAATATGTGAGCTAAGGATCCACCAATAAGTGCCACACGTCCAATAAAAAGAAGCCGGTTTATTGCAAAAACATGAAAAGAGGACGAAATACAAATCGACAAAAACAAAAAACAACGTTAATAATTCATGAAGTTGATTCAAAAGTTAAGCGCTTTCACCCATAGCAGCTGGGCTTCTTCAGAACTAAACACCAAATACTGAAAACAGTTTATAAAACCTATTTGGCGCCAAAAATCCTTCAGTTTGTTAAAGTAATATTAGCGCTATAATGCTATAATGTTTTAGCGCTAGTATCTTATAAATATAAATATTCACAGTATATTTCACTACTGTAAAATATTATTGTGTAATACATGAAAACTACCATAATCTATACTAATGAATCAGCTATAATATGTTTATATTGTAATAAAACACTAAGAAGGTCCTGCAATGAATAACAATAAAAAATAAAAACATTCCAATTCTCGAACTGCAGTTCTATTTGATCATGTCGCTATATACAAATGTGATGTGTAATAAAAAATGTGGTGTATAATCAAACTAATCTCATAAGTATATCTAATATTACTCAAAAAATACAATATGATCTTTAATTCACACACTACTAAATTACCTAAAACCATAAACTATTGTTAAAAATTTTTTGTTAAAAAATTTTTTCCCCATTGAGTATTTACTATAAATACTTTAAAAATTTTATAAAAATTTTATATATCAAATGTAAGACAACTTCTTATAAAAAGTTATATAGCAATTGACAGAAATAAATTCATTAAGGCCCGGTGGAGTGGTGGCATCTAAATGTATTTGCCACCATACTTCTTTAAAACTTAGTAAACTTTTAAAATCTCCTCCCCTAGGATCCATGTCTATATGCTCTAATATACTAAATTTAAAATAATGTTCATTACAATTAGATTGAATGTGTCTATATAGAGCATTGGTTTTGTCTTTTGTTCTAATGCTATTAAGTATGGTCATAAATTCTCTTCTTAAGACATCTCCCAGTCTTTCCTACATAAAAACTTGAACATTTATTACATTTCGCAAGGTATATCACCATTTTTGTATTACAATTACCATATTTGGCTCTGATAAAGGACTTATGACCATTCTCTAACCTTATTTTAGTCTCTTCTGACATGTATTTACATTGGTTGCAACAACCACATTTCATACTTCTGTTACTCAAACATTTTAAATCTTTTTTAGATTCATTATGTTGAACTAAAAATGTTATATTCTTTCCCATTTTATATATAAAATTCGGTTTGTTGCCCAATATTTTAAATAAATTAGCATCACTAGTTATAACATGCCAGAATTTACACATTAACTTTTTAATACTATCTGTAGCCAAGTTATACTGTAAAACGCAAGCTCTTTGAAAAGATGGTGTCTGACATGTGTTAGTATTCTCGAGATGCTTACCTAATTCTAAGCCTGCTCCTAATAAAGCTTTATATTTCACATTCCAGTGCTGTATAACATATTCAACTACATCTTCCATCATTTTTATGGGATAACCTCTTTGTTGGAATAAATTTTTATATATTCCATTTCATCTTTCAATTCTCATAAGTTGATGTCATGCAAGCAGTACGAATAAATTGCCCTTTGAACACATTATGTTTTACTTTCGGAGGGTGACAGCTAGTATTTGCTAAATAATTGTTGGAAAATGTATTTTTCCTATATATTTTATATTGTAATACTCCCTCATTATGGAAAATAAATGTGTCCAAATATGGTACCCCCATTTTGCTATGTGCATATGTGAATTTCAAGTATACACTGCTTGTGTTAATATAATCAATAAAATGTTCCAGAGTTTCATGATCTGCTTCCCATAAAATATAAATGTCATCTAAAAATCTAGAATAGTATTTGATATGTTTAAAATATATACTGGGGAACAAATACAGGTCCTCCCAGTTCAGCATAACTAGATTGGCATATATGGGGGCACAAGCTGCCCCATAACCACTCCCCTAGTTTGCTTAAAATATTCTCCTTCATAATAAATGAAGTTATTGTCTAGTACTATAGACATCATTTCTACTAATAAACATATTTCATCCCATTCAAAGTTGGAATATTTCATTATACTATTACTGAAGGCTTCTAAGCCTTCTTGTTTAGGGATACAGGAAAACAAATCAATAACGTCGATTGTAACAAAAATAGTATTATTTTTCCAAGCTGTAATCGGATAATTATTGAGAAAAACCCATGAATCTTTAACCATATGGGTTATATGATTGTATAATGTATATGATAGTATTAAAAAGTTAATGTGTAAATTCTGGCATGTTATAACTAGTGATGCTAATTTATTTAAAATATTGGGCAACAAACCAAATTTTATATATAAAATGGGAAAGAATATAAAATTTTTAGTTCAACATAATGAATCTAAAAAGGATTTAAAATGTTTGAGTAACAGAAGTATGAAATGTGGTTGTTGCAACCAATGTAAATACATGTCAGAAGAGACTAAAATAAGGTTAGAGAATGGTCATAAGTCCTTTATCAGAGCCAAATATGGTAATTGCAATACAAAAATGGTGATATACCTTGCGAAATGTAATAAATGTTCAAGTTTTTATGTAGGAAAGACTGAGAGATGTCTTAAGAAGAGAATTTATGACCATACTTATAGCATTAGAACAAAAGACAAAACCAATGCTCTATATAGACACATTCAATCTAATTGTCATGAACATTATTTTAAATTTAGTATATTAGAGCATATAGACATGGATCCTAGGGGAGGAGATTTTAAAAGTTTACTAAGTTTTAAAGAAGTATGGTGGCAAATACATTTAGATGCCACCACTCCCCCAGGCCTTAATGAATTTATTTCTGTCAAACCATTGATTGCTATATATCTTTTTATAAGAAGTTGTCTTACATTTGATATATAAATTTTTTATAAAAAAAAAAAATTAAAAATATTTATAGTAAATACTCAATGGGGAAAAAAATTTTTAACAAAAATTTTTTAACAGTAGTTTATGGTTTTAGGTAATTTAGTAGTGTGAGAATTAGACAAGGATCATATTGTATTTTTCGAGTAATATTAGATATACTTATGAGATTAGTTTGATTATACACCACATTTTTTATTACACATCACATTTGTATATAGCGACATGATCAAATAGAACTGCAGTTCGAGAATTGGAATGTTTTTATATTTTTTATTGTTATTCATTGCAGTACCTTCTTAGTGTTTTATTACAATATACACATATTATAGCTGATTCATTAGTATAGATTATGGTAGTTTTCATGTGTTACACAATGTGAATATTTATATTTATAAGATACTAGCGTTAAAACATTATAGCATTATAGCGCTAATATTACTTTAAGAAATTGAAGGATTTTTGGTGCCTAATAGGTTTTATAAACTGTTTTCAGCATTTGGCGTTTAGTTCTGAAGAAGCCCAGCTGCTATGGGTGAAAGCACTTAACTTTTGAATCAACTTCATGAATTATTAACGCTGTTTTTTTGTTTTTGTCGACTTGTATTTCGTCCTCTTTTCATGTTTTTGCAATAAACCGGCTTCTTTTTATCGGATGTGTGGCACTTATTGGTGGATCCTTAGCTCACATATTTGGTTTGTTTCATTTTGGATTATTCAGTTGCATAATTCTGGAGATTTTAGTGAGATGTAAATGTGAAAACTATACAACAGCCTTCATGTGATCTTTGAATTTAAGATGTAACCTTTAAACATTCTAAGTTTACCAGCATAAAGGACAATTTCCAACCTTTTCTTCCCTTAAAATGTTAGAGTGAAGCTATAGATTGTGTGATGGTCAAACAGTATTCAGTGCTCTAATGTTACCTATTTCTTTACTGAGTTCTGTTTCATTTGACTTGAAATCTACCACTCAGGGAGTAATATTGAAAATGTTCTTCTTCATCGTATCATTTAACTTGTTGTCTTATACCATTTCTCATTCTATCTCTTCTTATGCCCCAGGCATTTCCTTTTCTGAAAGATGTTACTCTGTAGTATCATGTTCCTGTCGTTGAGTTATATATGTGGTTTTGGGTCCATTTACTGAAATCACCACTGATGAAGAAAAACTTTTTTTGACATCACTGCATCAAACACTAAAGAAAACATTTGTTTTTCAAATTTATTGTGAACTCTTGACTTGCCAAAATTCAGAGATATTTTTCTTTCTCTGGGTTGTGGTAGTCTTCCACCCAGTAATATTAGCTTCCACTATGAGTGGATGCATTTTAGCATGCCGAGGATCAGAATCCCTGAACTGCATTCCCTGAAAAATAACTGACAGAAATCACCTTTGTGTGTTTTTTTTTTTTTGCAGGATGCAAGTCCCCCCACACCCCAGACTGCGTATATACCAACTCTACAGTTGCACCAACTCAAAGGAGAAGGCACAACTCATCAACAGTGGTTTCCTATGGAGAAACACTGATCCTTGGCAGGTTGAACTTTGGGAAAATGATGCTCAAGAGTTCAATCTTTGTCCACCTCTAGGTTGCCCATAGTATTATTTAGCCTGGAATGTAAATGGTACAGCTACACAGGTAAGGAGTCCAAGAGTTTGTCCCCTACATGAAATAGGATCATAGGATCATAGGAAGCTACTAGGTTATTGGCCCCAGGGCCTTTAGAAGCCTAGCCATGACAATCCCTTATTCCTTTGAAGACTGAGATACAGGCCTAGCTATGACAATCCCTCGTTTCCTTAAAGATTGAGATACATAACTGCAGGGCATTTCTAAGGTCAGCACCAACTGCCCCTTTCCAAGAGAGACATGGGTAAGATCTCTGGGATAAATTTACAGTTTCCCATCCAATCATCCATTATTAGTTTCATTTTAGTTAAACTATATTGTCAGTTGTATTCAGTGGGTTGTGTGCTTCACTTGATTTAATTGGAGACCCTAAATCATACGCTATATATACATGTATGCAGATAATAGATAATACAGTATACTTAACCGGATCCTGATCCAACACTAGATGACCAAGCAGTTGCTTAGAGCCAGGTGGCTGGGGGGCACTGGCCAGGGTGCTTCCACATTTATTTTTGAATTAATTAAAATAATTCTTCTTTAACATCTTGGTGGCATCTTCTCCTTTAAAACACACACACACACACACACACACACACACACACACACACACACACACACACACACACTGCATCCATGGGTGCATCTTTAATATGACACAAGCACCAATGCAGATGTAACATAAACACATTCATCACTTGCACGAAAGAAAAGCACATGGAATTCCAACTTATGGATCATCATGTGTGTGTGGGTAATGCCCTAGTTAGAGTTGTCAGGTTAGTCAATTAACTTACTCAGGTTCAAACCCAGTACCTTATGTGATGAGCCCTCTTTACCCCGGGGCAGTAACTAGGGAATCTCAATCCTCACTACTGACTCCGGTAAAGGAGTGTCATTAAAAGCAGGAATAGAAATACACAATTTCCCCTAAGATTACACCAAGAAGAGATTCTAAAACTTGGGACTGGACTATATGCTTCACTCCAGGTCCCCAAAGTAGTCTCCACACTAACCACAGAAGAACACTGTGCCCTAGTTCTACGTATTTGACACATTGACTCTTAAATATCTGATATTCACACATACACACACTCTTGGGAAAGACTGACACAGATTTACCTGCTGTGTTTCTTTGCCCAAATTACAAAGTAATGGCTGCCACCAGTCAAATACCACAATACCCTTCAAAAGAGGTGTTCAAGTATATTGGGTAAAATAGATATTGAAACAAATGGTAGCATGTATCCCAAGCATTAAGGCTTTTCAGAGTGGCCCTGGTTTTATCACAATAAGCATAAGCACTCTCAAGTTATTAAAAATATTACCTAAATAGCCAGCCACAATGAGAGGTAGTAAAACATTTAATAATAAATAAAAAGATTTAAAAGATGTAAATACTGAATAACTGATTCCAATAAACAGCAGAGTTTCACACACAAGAAATATGAAAATAATACTGTAGGATAGATCTCACATTGATTCTAGAAAACCTTTAACTATCTAGATGTAGTTCCTTGACTATCTGAAGATTAGCTGTCCTTATCTAATCTAAATAACTCAGCAAAGCAAGGTTATACTCTTACCTTTGCAAGGCACAATGAGGAATTATGTCCAAACTCCAAGCTGTTGTCTGTCCTCAGTTACTGTAACAACTACTCTTCTGGAAACAACTGAATGAAAGGTACTGCTGAACAGCTCTGGAAACAACTGAATGAAAAACTGGACTGACTGAGAACCTGCTTTTTATAGCAGATCTTTTTCAAAAGTAACAGGAAGCTGCCATGAGAATTCTACTCTGATATCAGACTTTGAAAAGTAAACAGCTGCAGTGAATATTCTATTCTCCCAGCCCTGGCACACAATGACATCACATCTAGGTCAGGCGACTCTGGCATAACATGCATTCTGAATTCTCTTTACAAAGAACATGTACATTTGGTAAGCCAGGAGAATACTGTCTGACATTCAAACATCTTGCATAAATCAGAGTGATAATCAAACAACAAACTTATTTACAAAATTATAGCCAGTCATGCTGGCATATGTAATACAGGATAATTTACAATTATTTACAAAGCTTCAGCTAGTCATACTAGCACAGATAACAATATCTAATATCCTCACACCTTGATTATAGGTGACAAGAGCCTGAATCTTCTACACCTACTACCAGACTACTAAAAGAACTGTGAGTTTCAGTGCATTTTCACGGAGCTGTGAATTTCAGTGCATTTTCAAGGAATTGTGAGCTTCAAGGGAAGGGAAGTTTACTGCTGCTCATGCTAAGTTGGTTTTCAATGTGCATCTGTTTTATTTAGCAAATGTCAGTCAGTGTTTGTGCTATAGACTTTAAAAGAAGCGTTAGTAGCACAATAAGTAGCATACTTTGCCTTTGGTGCAGAAGGGTGTGGGTTCTACTCCCACACCATTTAGATGGATTGCTGGTAACCATGGTGTACTTTAAGGGGGGTATGGGGGTGCTGCACTCCTGAGTGTGTCCTCTTTGGGATGAGATGCCTCGTAACTATGAACCTTTTATCAGTTTGCAAGCTTTTCCCTATAGTAGTATTACCAGCTTACCAAAATTATTTTAATGTAACATAGGCAATTAATTCTTCAGGCACTGAATTTATTTACTTATTTATTTATTGACATTTGATTATTTGAAAAATCAAAAAACACTGAGGTGCCCTGTTACAACCAAGAAGAGATACTTTTTAAGTTTAGTAAAGTTTAATAGTCACTTTTGTCAGGTAGACTTCATCAGAAAATAACCAATATTATACATGAGGTACTTATATACAAATTAAAATTTTCTAAAAAACATGTTAAAATCACCATTACTCAATGAGAAAACCAATAAAACAATCGACAAAATATCTCTTGATATTAACTTTTTCCTGTATAGCCAACTTTCTGTCTCTAAGGAAACATTTAATATTTATCATTTCATTTAACCCAAGGAGACAATCTGCTGCCAGCCTGATCTGCCACTCAGTTTCTTTTCTCTCAGCTTGATTTTTGTAACTACCTCCTCTCATGTCTTGCATAACTGACTCCAAAACCGCAAATAAAAAAATGTTGTATTGTTTGCACTTAATAGAATGCCGAAACAAGGCATTATTGTTGTCCTTCATCTTGATAGCATAAAGGTGCTCTTTTATTCTTTTGCTTAAGCTTTGAGTAGTCATCCCTATGTAAAAACTAGGGCAGCCAGAGCACATTCCAATATAATGTAAAACTGAGTGGCATTTCAGGTTGGCAGGAGATCATCCCCGAGTTAAATGAAATGATAGATATTAAATGTTTCCTTAGAGACAAAAAGTTGGCTATATAGGAAAGAGTTAACAACATGAGATATTTTGTTGATTGTTTTATTGGTTTACTCATTGAATAATGGTGATTTTAACATGACAGATTTTTAGACATTTTAAATTTGTATATAAGTACCTGATGTATAATTTTTTTATTTTCTGATGAAGTCTGTCTGACAAAAGCAACTATTAAACTTTGCTATGCTTAAAAAGTATCTCTTCATTGTGGTTTATAAGCGCACCTCAGTGTTTTTTCATGTTATTTGGTTTATACACAGTATCCTCAGAAGTTTCTTCAGTTTTTTTGGTTTTTGGCATTTGATTATTTATTGACATTTGATTACTGAGAAAGTCTAACTGGGTAGAAGCCCATTTTCAGCTGAGACCCAGGGAGAAAAGCTCCAAATTATTACAAAACATTTTAAGAACAATAATTTCATAGTCTTCAAATATAAAACAAAACATCTGTCGTTTAAATAATTAATTAAATAATTATAGCACATTATACATAATATAAAAACATTGCTTAAGAATCGATAAAAGGTATATGACAATTATGTAATATTTAGAGAAATTTTAGACAGTTTGTAGAGAAATTAAAGGTAAGTTAGTCTAATACAAATAAGAACTGCAGTATGAGGTGAGAGAAAATAGGCTTATGGTTTATTTAGAGAAAAGGTCAGGGAAGAGAATTAGATTGCAGTCGGAAGTAAGTAAAGAAGGGAAAGTAATGAGGTATAAGTAATGAAGAGGTACTTGTTCATATTTAGGGATATAGGTTATCCTGATTTTGAGCAAGAGCAGAAACAGATTTTATCTAGGAACCCTTTCAGAGTGGTTTTAAAAGATGAGAGGGAGGGCATAGACCTGATGGATACAGGTAAAGAGTTCCAGGTCTAAACAACCTTGTACAAGTACAGACAATGTGCAGCAGATTTGCTAGTTATGTAGACAGACAGGAGTTTTGGTCAATGGATCACAATGACCGACAGGGAACATAGTTGTGTAGAATGTCTTTTATTGCTGGACAGGTAGATGGATGCTGGATAATTTTATAGGTGGTAAGAAGTTGTGTATATGCTAGTTGATGTGGCAGCTCCAATCAATTTAGGCTTTTCAGTGGTGGGTTCTGAAAAGGGTATGTACTGCAAATTTAGCAACTTTGTTAGAGCATTGTTCAAGTTTTAATTTTTGTGAAGCCTGGAGGTTAGTAAGGATGGGAGCACCATAAAGAAGAGATAAGTCATGGCAAGTGTAGTTTTAGTTGCATTGGTGAGAACATTTTTGGATCTGTAAAGCACCCCTAGTTTTTGATGAGTTTTTCTTATGCAATCTTGTGTATGCAGGTCAAATGTAAGATTACGATCCACTATCACCCTTAATAGTTTGCTATGAAAACTGACATCAGTGATTGCATTATCAAGAGAGAGATAACTTTAAATTTTGCTTTTTCATGAGAGGGATTTGGGGGGAAAAAATAGTAGTTTGGTCTTTTTTGGGTTGAGCATGAGTTGAGAGTTACAAACCATGTTTCACTGGCTGTAAAATTTTCCTGAGTAATTATTTGGAGGTGTACCATGTTGTCAGATGTGCAAATGATTGTGGAATCATCTCTGTATTGTATTAGGGTTGCCTGTTGTGTGGAAGTATAGAGGGTATTGGTAAAAATGTTAAAAAGGAGGGGACCAAGGATAGAGCTTTGTGGTACACCAGTGGTGACTGGGAGGTAAGGACAGAGCATGGAGTGCCATTTTACTGACTGATACTTATTGGACAAGTAGCTTTTGAACCACAGAAGGGTGGGCTGAGAGAGACTTAGTGAGAACATTAAAATAGAAGTTTGCTGTGACAAACTTTGTAGAAAGCTTTAGACAAGCCTAAAAATAAGGAAGAAACAAGTTTGCCGTCATCTCTAGTGTTATTGGCAATATCTATAAGGGTTAGAAAGGCAGTACTAGTACTATGGGAAGGACAGAAGCCATATTGTGTAGTGGATAGGAGTTCTTTTTGCAGGAGATAGTCTAGCAATTGTTTTTGAATACATTTTTCAAGTATTTTTGTGATGGGCAATAATATTGCTATAGGTTTAAAGTTAATAATGACTGTTGAATTTCCTGCTTTGTGCAGAGGGATAATGTGTGACTTTTTCCAGAGAGAGGACATGTGAGATTCCTGGATTCACCTGTTTATAAGGATTGAGACAGGATAGGCAATGCTATTGGCTGCTATTTTAGGTACTTGCTTGGTAGGTCATCAGCTGAAGAAGAGCATGGTTTAAATTTGCTTAAGAGTAGTTTTATATAGGATGTGGGCACAGGTTGAAGGCAATACTGGATGTGGTGATACATGGCTGTTAGGCAGGGTCTGTATTGCAGTTTTGAGTGGTAAGTTATCGGGAGAGAGGTTTGAGTTGAATTTTTAACCTGGATGTAAAATTTGTTTAATAGATGTCCAAAATTCTCTATAGTTGCGTTCAATATTATTCTGAAAGTTATTACAGTATAGTTTTTTTTTTTGTTTTCATTTATTTGCTTTTTAGTATGATTGAAAAGCATTCTGAAGTTTTCAAAATATTGAGGTGTTTTATATTTTTGCCTTTCTTTCCATGCTTTTCTCTATCCTGCATTAGCATTCTATTCTTTTGGATAGCTAAATTGTATTATTTGTTTTTAGTCTCTTTCTTCTAGGAGGTGCAAGGCTGTTTAGGATATTTAGAAAAGTTGTATCAAATTCAGTTATAGCATCATCTAAGGGGAGGATTTTTGGAAGTTTCAGTTAATAGATGATAGTGTAGTAACAAACATTTCTGGGTTGAACTTGGAAAGGTTACACGTTACTTTATAAATGTGATGTTTAACTGGATGTGTGAGATATCTAGTCATATAGATTGGGAGATGATCACTGAGAGAGTCTGACACTGCACCTGTGATGGATTATTTGCTAGGGTCTGATACTAGGATCCAGTCTAATACAGAATTTGATGTCTTGCTATAATGTGTGATGCTATTAATTAGTTGAATGAAACCATAAGTTCATGCTAGATGTAGGAAAACTTATGTCCAAACAATTGACATTCACATCTCCTAGTAATATTTTTTCTTGTGGAAATGTTATGGATAGCCAATGTAAGATATCTTTCAGTATAGCTGTATTGTCACTAGAAGGAATATAATGAACAGTAATACATATTTGTTAATAGTTGTTTATTTTCAAGAAAGCAATAAGAAGTTCTACTGAACTGAATTTTGGTGTTTGTTTGAAGTAAAGGGAAGTGTGGTAGGTGCTGGTAAACATTAAAGCAATTCCACCACCTTTCCTCTTTATATGGTCATTACAGATGATATTATAGCCAGGAGGTATAACTTCGGAGTCGTTTGTGCTGAGTTTAAGCCAGCCTTCAGTAACAGCAAGAACATCCCACCCCAGGTCAATTTATAACTGAGAGAAATCAGTTTATAGCCAGAACAAAGCAATTATCAAATAGATGCAAATAAAACAGGTTGTCTGTCATTTCCTGGGACTAAATAACTGGCATATGTAGTATAGTCTACTAGTCAAACAAAAGGGGACATTGGCCAACTTAGTAAGAGGTCCTTACAGGATTAGGAATAAGTACATTAGAGGGTCAGCCCAGGTTGGAAGGTTTGGAGACAAAGCCAGAGAGGCATGATTACGTTGGTTTGGACATGTGCTGAGGAGGGATGCTGAGTATATTGGGGAAAAAGATGCTAAGGATGAAGCTACCAGGTAACAGGAAAAGAGGAAGGCCTAAGATAAGGTTTATGGATGTGGTGAGAGAGGACATGCAGGTGGTTGGTGTGACAGAGCAAGATGCAGAGGACAGGAAGAAATGGAAACAGGTGATCTGCTTTGGCAACCCCTAACGGGAACAGCCAAAAGAAGATGATGAGTAAGAGGTCCTTAGAGTGCATGGACTATTTCACAGAGACTTTCAGTCACAGAGCAGGCATGTATTTAACTGATTAAAGTTAATACACAGCAACGTTCTTCATGATAAATATGCTTACATTAAACACTGACAAATTTCTCAGTAACTTGAAGATAGAGGGCCTTGTGAGAGAGCTCCTGCAATATCGAGGTTATATGTAGTGACCACAGGCTATTAAACACTGACAAAATTCTCAGTAAATTTGTAGCTGTAGGGCCTTGTGGCAGAACTCCTGCAATATCAAGGTCAGATGTAGTGACCACAGGCTCTGCTCTGTGAAGGAAGATAGTGACTGACTGTAAGAGAAGACAACATTGAGGGGATATTTAACAATACATTCTACTGATCTGTAGATGAACTACTGAAATGTAAAGTTGTTTGTTAGTGCCAACCTCTTCATTAGTTACAGATCTCGTTAGTGTGGAATTATTCAGATGACTTTTAATTCTGCAAAGATTTAGCATATTGACTGATATTGGTGGACTGTAATGTCAGACGTTTGAGTGGCCTTTTATGGTTGAAATATTTGGAAATGGGTAGTTTTGTCATTATTGGTTCATGCATTTTATTTCATTACTTACCGGAAAAAATGTTCAGAACTACAAATTTGAAATGCATTCTAACCAGTGGTGCTGTATTATGCCTCAAATATAATTTAATATAATCTGGAAGGTGAATCAAAGAACACGCACATTTATGCATGGTTCTAAACATCTGTGCAAGGAGCCTATGGCTTAAAAAGATAAACTTAATCCACCACTGACCAGATGCATTTTATTTGAATGCGAGTTTCAATGTAATTTCAATGAATATGAGTTTCAAGGGCAGAGACGGTTACTGTTCATGCTAAGTCTGTTTTCATTCTGAGACTGTATTATTTGTTTACCAAATGGCTATTAGTGCTTGTGCTATAAAATTTGAAATAAAAGCTTTACATTAAATCCAAATATCTGTAATCATTGTAGAGGTAAAGAAGAAAATAGTGTGACACTGACAGGTTTGAACAGTGTTATGGGTGACTGGGAGAAATAGCCAAGAACAGAACACTGGAATGGCTGCAGGGGGTGTGCTGTGTGTGTGTGTGTGTGTGTGTGTGTGTGTGTGTGTGTGTGTGTGTGTGTGTGTGTGTGTGTGTGTGTGTGTGTGTGTTGGGGGGGGGGTTCATTACCCTGCCTAGAGCCTCATTTGACCATGATCCAGCTCTGTACTGAAGTGCTTCTTACATCTTCTAAATAAGTCCATTATATGCAGTGACTCACTGACACAGCTGAGTTCCAGTGAAATATTTAATCAAAAAAGTCTTTTAGATTCTTGGAGCATGTGCTCATTAGTTGCCATGACTAGGTATACACAACATATTGTATTTCATATCACTAAAAAATGTGGACTGAAAGCATTTATGTTTGGTATTTCTGACACTGTAAACCTACGCTGTATTCTTAATTTAAATATAATGGTATCTTCACTGGGCATCACTGCAGCCTGAAACTAATTTGTCCCAAGTGAGTTTAGTTTTTTTTTCCATTTTTAGCCTTACTAGTGTTCTCAGGTCTAACTGAAAATATCTGCACAGCTTTTTTATAGACCTTACCCAGGCAGCAACTACAAGTCAGTAACTAAATGAATTGAATGGCACTATAAAACCTTATAAATAAATAATTTCACAGTAAAACCATATAGAAACACAATCTTTATACAGTCAGATTTAAAACAGTTATTGCATGTGTCATAACTGCTCTCTTCCTTTGGTTTACAGAAACAGGGCAGTACTATATCACTGCAGCAGGCAAGAAATTTAGAATTAACAATTAATGTAATGCTCCAATTCCCAGGCATGTACCAGTGTCTCATTTCCTACTTGTCTGGAGCTTATTAACAACTGCCAGCAAAATGACTACAGAGAATTGGAAAAATGAGTGTACATCTTCAGTTACAGAATTTATAAATACTGTCACTGTTGTGTTTCATAAAGAAATGTCTACTGCTTAGATGAAAACAAAATAACCACAGAATATAATTACTCTTTAACAGAGAAATATTAGCCTATGTTCTATGATCAGTATATGTCTGTTTAATGAATTTTAATAATATATATAGCATGAACTAATGTAAACACGTGTGTAGTTATTTGTTTTAATGTGCTAATATGTTTGTTCCTGTATATAAAATTTCAATAAAATATTGAAAACTAAAGGATTAACAGTTAACTATTAAGCACATCAGTAACTCATGCAATTTAAAAAGTTGAAATGAAGTGCAGCAAATACTGATATTCTTTATTTTATAATAACAGCTCATTACTATTCAAAAACGAGCATGCTGATTGGACAGTCCAACCAGTGTGCCCATTGTAAATCGAGCATATACCAATAGAAAAAAGTCTGTCCATGGAAGTATCATTGAGTGGCCAGACTTTGTACTGGTAAATGCTAAAAGACAGAGCAAAATATGAGAAAAAAGGCACGTTCTTCAAAAACTAAAGAATCATAAATGTACTTGATTTTCCTTGCATTTCTGCACTGTCCCTTGGAAAATCTCAGCAGTTAAAAAAATAGAAAAACAGCAACAGAGATTCTTTCTTTTCTGTTACTTCTCCTGTACTGTGCTGATGTACTGTATACAAGTGGTAATTTACATGTGCAGTACATCAACAAACAAGGAAGAACACAGAGGAACACTACAGCCTGTTATACAAGACATTATTTAAGAAAGGTAAGCTATTTTTTTCTTCAATAATGTCATTATATAATAGCAGTAACCCACCCTGGATGTGGATATCACAGGATCTACCCACTGTTGGCTTCATTCCATCACTTGGACTTTGCCCTCGTGATGAAATGATGTCAGCTGTGGGTAAATCCTGTGATATCCGCACCAAGTCATGGATTATTCCTGAATTAGTATTTAAAATGTTACATTAGTTAATGTCTGCACTGAGTGATTTTTACTTACAGATATAGAATTATTAAGTTTTTACATGTTTCTCTTAGGATCATAGGAAGTTACTAGGCTATTGGCCCTGAGGCCCTTACAAGCCTAGTTAAGAATTTAGCCCATGTTCCAACAAGTTAGCACCCTATGCCACTGTCCAGCAGGGGTGTAGGTGGAATCCCAGGGGTGTATTTTCTATTCCCTATCCAGTTATCCAGGTTGTGCATAAAACAGTTTAATGAGATACTCTGCTTTACGTGGAGAGGGAGTCTATTCCACAAAAGGGGGAGTCTCTAGGACACAATTCTGTCCCGCCAACATGTCCCATTGTTGTCACAGACCAGGTTGAGGTCTCGTGTGTGGGTTACTCGAGTGGAACTTGACTTGCAGATATGCAACAGTCCCATCAGGGCGGGGTCTGAGATTGCTTTGCAAAATGCATCTAGACCTGAAATGATTGATATCTAGGTAAAGTGTAAGTAAAACTCACAATTGCAGCATATGCTAAAACCTAAAGAAACATTAGTGAATTTTAAAGCCTGCCCACTTTAAAGTTATTCCTTAATTAGTCGGCCATTGCTGATGTCTTTTATAAACTATACATAGCCTGCTCGTCTTAATGCTTTTTTTCACTAAGTTTAACATGGTTATCTTTAGCTCATAGCAGTCCCCAGTGCACAATTATCTGTGCATGCTCTTTGTTTCTTTCTGGTACATTTCTTATCTTATTCCTTTAATAGTTTTAATAATCATAGATTGGAAAGGGTAGTATTAGCTCTCATTTGGTACTTCATCCCAAGGAATTCAGCAAACTGTCCTGGTGTCACCGGCCACTGAAGCAACAATAAGAGCCTTTGGACAGATAAGTATCAGTTTTTCACTTCTATGACTCTAACAGTGTCTAAGCAGAGGATTTTTTTCTGGTTTGTGTGTGTTTTAGTAAATACTTTTCTTTCTCTTCTTTATCATCATCATCTTCTTTCGGCTGTTCCCTTTAGGGGTCGCCACAGTGGATCATCTGTTTCCATTTCTTCCTGTCCTCTGCATCTTGCTCTGTCACACCAACCACCTGCATGTCCTCTCTCACCACATCCATAAACCTTATCTTAGGCCTTCCTCTTTTCCTGTTCCCTGGTAGCTTCATCCTTAGCATCTTTTTCCCAATATACTCAGCATCCCTCCTCAGCACGTCCAAACCAACGTAATCTTGCCTCTCTGGCTTTGTCTCTAAACCTTCCAACCTGGGTTGACCCTCTAATATTCTTATTCCTAATCCTGTTCACCTTCATCACACCCGGTGCAAATCTTAACATCTTTAACTCTGCCACATCCAGCTCTAACTCCTGCCTTTTTGTCAATGCCTCTGTCTCCAACCCATATAACATAGCTGGTCTCACTACCCTCTTGTAGAACTTCCCTTTCACTCTTACTGGTACTCGTCTATCACAAATCACTCCTGACACTCTTCTCCACCCACTCCATCCTGCCTGTACTCTCTTCTTCACCTCTCTTCCACACTCACCATTACTCTGAACTATTGATCCCAAGTATTTAAACTCATCCGCCTTCGCCACCTCTACTTCTTGCATCCTCACCATTTCTCTATCCTCCCTCTCATTCACACAAATATATTCTGTCTTAGTCCTGCTGACCTTCATTCCTCTTTTTTCTAGATCACATCTCCATCTCTCCAGGGTCTCCTCCACCTCCTCCCTACTCTCACTACAGATTACAATGTCATCTGCAAACATCATATTCCATGGGGACTCATGTCTGTTCTTGTCTGTCAACCTGTCCATCACCATTGCAAATAAGAAAGGGCTCAGAGCTGATCCTTGATGTAATCCCACCTCCACCTTAAACGCATCCGTCACTCCCACCGCAGACCTCACCACTGTTACACTACCCTCATACATATCCTGTACCACTCTTACGTACTTCTCTGACACTCCCGACTTTCTCATACAATACTACAACTCCTCTCTAGGCACCCAGTCATATGCTTTCTCTAAGTCTACAAAAACACAATGCAACTCCTTCTGACCTTCTCTGTACTTCTCCATCAACACTCTAAGGAGCAAACATTGCATCTGTAGTGCTCTTTCCCGGCATGAAACCATACTGCTGATCACTAATCATCATGTCCCTTCTTAACCTAGCTTCCACTACTATTTCCCATAACTCCATGATGTGATTGAACAATTTAATCCCTCTGTAGTTACTACAGCTCTGCACATCACCCTTATTCTTAAAAATCGGTACCAAAACACTTTTTCTCCATTCCTCAGGCATCCTCTCTCTTTCCAAAATTTCATTAAACAATCTGGTTAAAAACTCCACTGCCATTTCACCTAAACACCTCCATGCTTCCACAGGTATGTCATCTGGACCAACAGCCTTTCCATTCTTCATCCTCTTCATAGTTATCCTTACTTCCTCCTTGCTAATCCATTGCACTTCATGATTCACTATCCCCACATCATCCAACCTTCTCTCCCTCTCATTCTCTTCATTCATCAACCCCTCAAAGTACTCTTTCCATCTGCTCAACACACTCTCCTCACTTGTAAATATGTTTCCCTCATTATCCTTTATCACCTTTACCTGCTGCACATCTTTACTACCTTGGTCCCACTGTCTAGCCAATCGGTACAGGTCCTTTTCTCCCTCGTTAGTGTCCAACCTTTCATACAACTCTTCATATGCCTTATCCTTAGCATTCACCACCTCTCTCTTTGCCATGCACCTCATCTCCTTATACTCCTGTCTACTTTCTTCATCTCTCTGACAATCCCACTTCTTCTTTGCCATCCTCTTTCTCTGTATACTGTCCTGTACTTCCTCATTCCACCACCATGTCTTCTTGTCGTCCTTCCTTTGTCCAGATGTCATACCAAGCACCTTTCTAGCCGGCTCCCTTACTAGCTCTGCTGTAGTTACTCAGCTATTTGGTAACTCATCACTGCCACCCAGTGCCTGTCTTAACTCTTCCCTGAACTCCACCTCACAATTGCCCTTTTCCAATTTCTACCATTTGATCCTTGGTGCTGCCCTCACACTCCTCCTCCTCTTCTTGATCACCAACATCATCTTACAAACCACCATCCTATACTGCCTAACTATACTTCCACTGGTCACCACTTTATAGTCTCTAATCTCCTTCAAACTGGCCCTCCTACATAAGATATAATACACCTGTGTGCATCTTCCTCCACTCTTGTATGTCACCCTATCCTCCTCCCTTTTGTTAAAATATATTTACCACAGCCATGTCCATCCTTTTCACAAAATCCACTACCATCTGACCTTCTGCATTCCTTTGTTTAACACCATACCTACCCATCACTTCCTCATCCTCTCTGTTCCTTTCACCAGCATGCCCATTGAAATCTGCTCCATTCACCACTCTCTCACCCTTGGGTACAGTCATCACCACTTCATCCAACTCACTCCAAAATTTTTCTTTCCCATCCATCACACACCCAACTTGTGGAGCATATGCACTAACAACATTCATCATTACACCATCAATTTCCAGCTTCATAAACATCACTCTGTCTGACACTCTTTTCACCTCCAAAACACTCTTAGCATACTGTTCCTTCAGGATAACTCCTACGCCATTTCTCCTCCCATCCACATCATGATAAAACAATTTGAACCCACCTCCGATACACCTAGCCTTACTCCCCTTCCATCTGGTCTCTTGCACACACAATATACCAACCTTCCTTCTGTCCATCATATCGGCTAGCTCTCTCCCAATACCAGTTATACTGCCAACATTCAAAGTTACGACCCTCACTACCACAGTCATAGCCTTTCACCTCTCTTCCTGCCTACGGCCATGCCTTCCACGTCCTCTCCTCCTTTGGCCAACAGTAGCCCAATTTCTGCCAGCACCCTGTTGGCTAACAGTATTGGTGGTCATTGTTAACCTGGGCCTCGGCCAATCCAGTATGTAAATATTTACTGGTGTCCACATGAATCATTTGGCCAAGTTTTACGCCAGATGCCCTTCCTGACGCAACCCTCCCCATTTATCTGGGCTTGGGACTGGCACAAAGAAATGCACTGGCTTGTGCACCCCTATCTCTTCTTTATAATGTACCTGAATCCTGACATATGTCTTTAAAAGTATAAAGCAGAAACTAGATTCCAATAATCTTATGCTACTAATGTCATTCCTTTGAAATGACCATTTGCTAGGGTACAGGTGTGATTTTCTTGATTTCATGTATTACATTACAGTTAAAACGGTTAGACAAATAGCATTGTTTATAACCTTTAACTTAACCAGGCAGTTCGATTAGAAGCTATCTTGAGAGATGTTAATGCAAAGGCAGATTGTTTCTCATGGAAAGTTTACCTGCAAGACTCTGGGTGCTCCAGAACTGTTACACAGAGACATAAGAGGATATAGTCTGATGGCATATAAGGGCTACCTGACCCACGTAATCTACCCATTTCTATCCTTATTGCATAATCTTAAGACCCTACTCAACTAACAGCTTGCTTTTTTCCATCTGTTTATAAAGATGATCTTCTGTCAGTTTTTCACCACAATGCCTCTGAGAACATTGTTCTAGTCATACATTTACCATTCAGTGAAGTAATATTTCATGTGCAGAGCGACTTTGGCAGGTCAAGTCACCCATAATATGAAGCATCTCATCCGTTTTCATGATTGCCACTTGTAATCCTCATGTGTGCTGCACCAAGTCAGATATTTGGTGATGTTGCCTCAGAGTACCTTTCATGTGCTTTAGTTCTAGCTGAAGCTTTCTAACACTGATATCCAGTGATGAGGAATAAGACATAATTATATGGGTCCTAGCAGCAGAGACGGACAGCTTTCACGGCTGCTTAAAGGAAAGGTGCAGCACTGCACCGGTACCAAGCAATAGAGCAGTTCTTTACCCAGGGTAAAGTACGAAGCTAGAGGTGGTTGACTCTCCCTAAATAAACAAAGACCTGACTGCTTCTTTTCTCTTACACAGCTGTTCCCACCCCCACGTTTTCATACTGGAAGTGATGCAAACCAGTCTGCACTAATTATTTTAACAGTCTGATGCTTTTTGTGGAAAAAAAATTACTCTTTTCGTTCTAGCTTGGCTTAGGCACATTGACTACGTCTGCAACCAAGAACAAAATTGTGTTGCCAAGTGAGTCAGTAAGAAAAAACTTTAGAACTGCTGGATGTGAGCATCTGGAATAAGGTAGCAAGAAGTCAACAAAATGAGGTAATACAGTTATGGTTGGAGCTGGATTTTTTCAGCCTTCTCTATGGGCATTTTACGCCCACAGCCTGTCGACCATCAATGCCCTCCTGGCCAAGCAATCCATTTATTCCTCTCTGTTGCCACATAGTTTTAAAAATCTGTAATCTTGAGCCATTTCACTATGTATGGATTTCATGGCAGTGAGAACATGACCTCAAACACAGTTAATCTCCTACCAGAGAATAATAATTTTTATAGCAAGTAAGTGGTCTGGCTAAATGTGTATCACAAGGGGAACCTAGCTAGCTAAAATATATTTTTTACACTGAGGTTTGTTAAAGAAGACAGAGACTTCTATCCAAACTTTTATTATTTTGTGTCTATTTTATGACATCACTGTCTCTTGTAGCAGAGATAATTCAAGTAGCATAAGGCCCTAATGTAGATCTTTATGATTTGTGTATCTTCAGTGAAAAACATGAGTTCCTTCCAGGCTTGTGAAATGAATTATTGTTTCCTTTTACATATAAAGCAAAATATCACTTGCAAAGGAAGTCAGGCCTAATCATGCATTCCAATCCTTATGTTGCATAGCTGGTAGACAGGTACCTTAAGAATGAGAGGCAGAGGTCCGAAATCATAATCACTATTTAAATATTGGTGCTATACAATTGCAAAGCTTTAGAATAAGAGGAGATGGGTTAATAAGCATTGTCTGAAGATAAGCAACATGTTGAAACATGTCAGGGCTTTATTTTGTTACAGTAATTGTCATCTTTTCACCATTAAGTCATATATTTTTAGATAAAACACAGAAACATTTGGAATAAATATAATACAACTTGATGGTCTTTGTCAGATAATCCCCACAAGAACTGTACAAGCATCTAGATTCACAGAACCAGGGTATTCTTGTTTCCTTCCCAAATATGCTGTCAAGCTGGCTGATTGACTACTCTAAACTGGCCATATATTCTGCAGTTTACCCTTATGCTCCAGGTCATGTTTGTAAAGGTTCTTTTAAGAGCCATAATGAAGAATAATGGAGGCCATGTAAATATAGGTCCAGAGTACTGGTGATGAGATTAGGTAAGCAGATAGACTTGCCTGTAGCTCACTAACTCCCTCAGTGCCAGGTCAAGGATGGAGTCAAATGACGGGAGCTAGTTCAGGGATGGTATAGTTATGACCACCCAAGGCAGTAATAATAGCTGCTGTGTTCCCTAAGGTAACATTCTTGCCCACATTAGCAACAGAGGAGGGGCATACAGCCTCACATAAAATAGTCTACTTTTCTAGCATGCCAGTGAGAGCAACAAACTTACTAATGTGTGCCTAGATGAAGTCTCCTCCAGATAGCAATCACACTTTTTAATTTCCAAGGGGATTTCCAGCAACCCTAGGGAATTAATAGACTTGAGTCCAGTTGGAGGTGGCACAATGGCCAACAGGTAGAAGAGGAAAGGATCTAAAAAAAGATAGATTCATAGGTATACAAGACTTGCAGTCCAGGGGCCATTAAGGAGCCTAGCCCAATTACCCTAAACCACTGTCTGGTTAAATTACTTGTTCAAGGTCATACAGTAGGTAAACAAAGGTGGAAAGGTTCAAACCCTGTACGTTTGGCACTAGCTACCAAGATAGATGCTTATGTAGATTGTTACTTCCATTAATAAGGGGGACTGTCACTCACCTTAAACCTCCACCTGCAGTTAGTATTTTGTTTGAAGACTGAGAATGAGGAGGTTGAGAAAGGTTCTAGCCTGTACCCTTACAAATGGAATTAACAAAAATAAATCAAATATCACATATGAGTTTTTGTAATCCTACATGCAGTAGAGATATGATTGCAAAAGCTATCATTTTACATGAATACGTTTCATTCTAGTTCCCCCCTCCAGACTTTAGCATCTTCAGGAATTGTGCTAAGGAACCACTTGTTCATTTTGCTCTGGGTTGCACTAAGTTCTGTTTATGCTTTTGACTTGAAAAAAGTTGTTCCTTCTCTTCAAAGCATTTTTTCATCAGACAGACATCAGATATCATTGTTTTTTTACTCAAAGAAATTTTTATTAATTTTTTTTTCCATATCTTCAAATAGACTGAACCAGAAATAGTGAAAACATAAAAATAATATAACAATCAACTAGTCAACTATACGCAAAAGAAATTATATAAAATTGCCTAAGTATACAATCTATAACATCACGTTTCCATATGCAATATGCAATTTGTATTAAGATGTTGTCCTGACTAATCAGATCAATTTGTTTTGTCCAATATTTCGTCAACTTTCTGCCAATAAGTGATGTATGATGTTGTCTTATCAGTTCTTTTCTTTATGGTTGCTACTTCCATTTGAGACACAAAGACTGCAATTTTCTTGAAATCTTGAAAAGTTGGTAGCGTTGTATTCTTCTAGTACGATGTTATGGCTTTATGTGCAATGGCAAGCAATATCCAGAGTAAAGGACATTTTCCTTTTGGGACACATTGTGGTATGGGTACTTTAAACAAAACTAATGACTTGGTTAACTGAAAAGTAGCATTAAAAATTGTTTGAAAGAAATAATTAATTTCAAACCAATATTTATTCAGTGAATAACAATCAAAAAACAGGTTCCCAATCTGCTTTTGTATGCATTTTACATCTCCAACAATCCATATGTTTCTTATATATTAGTTCTAATCTATGAGGGGTTAGAAAGGATCTATGTAGGAATTTCCATGCATACAGTTTCCACTGAACTGACTTGGTAGTGAGGCTTGGAGATAAAAGGATCATTGCTTTTTCATTTTTACCAGGATCCTTTTGATTAACCTGATTATAATAATTCCAATAACTATTATTGGTAGAGTTCTTTGTTTCTTTAAGTGTCTTATCAATTTTGGATAGATATCCTTGTCCTTTATAAGTATTATTTATTTTAAAATTATCACAAGATCTGTGAACTTATGAATATTATTTTTAAAATTTGGTGTCATCAGTTCCAGCTTATTTGTGATCTACTATCTTATTTGTTGAATTGGTAGCCACACTTTATCATCTAACTCAAATTTCCTTTGGATTTGATCTAATGTGAGTAATGTATTGCCATTGAGTATTTGATACCAATAAATCACTTCCTTTTCTTTAAGCTCTTTAATTACAGTTGAATCAGATTGAATCAGTAATCATATTATTGTTGGTTTGGACATGTGCTGAGGAGGGATGCAGAGTATATTGGAAAAAAGATGCTAAGGATGAAGCTGCCAGGTAACAGTAAAAGAGGAAGGCCTAAGATAAGTTTTATGGATGTGGTGAGAGAGGACATGCAGGTGGTTGGTGTGACAGGACATGCAGGTAGTTGGTGTGACAGAGCAAGATGCAAAGGACAGGATGAAATGGAAACAGTTGATCTGCTGTGGTGACCCCTGACGGAAGCAGCCAAAAGAAGAATTAGAATTATTGTTTCAGTAGCGATTATATACTTTGTTTTTATACTTTTATTAAATATTATGTTATCTCTTATTACATTATAAAATACTTTTGTTGGATTTATATTATACTGTTTATGGGCTGAGTTACTAATGATATTACACATATATTCATGAATTAATTTCCATTTGGCTGTATAGGTTGAATTCAGCCATAGAGTAACTGTTTTAGTAATAGATGCCAATAAATAAATCTCTATATCTGGTGCATTAATTCCACCCTTTTCCTTTCTTAGTAGCAGGAATGGAAAAGGATTATATATAATGTAACAATTTTGGAAAAATTATTGATTTAATTATATGCAACCTATCTTCCATTGTATAAAACATTTTATTCTATTTCTGCATTAATGATTTTATTTGACTTAGTATATTAATATAGTTAATATTTATTGCTTCTCTAGTGTTGCCAGTTAGTAAGATTCCTTTGTATTTAATTTTATTATCAGGCACTAAGTACTTAACAAAGTCATTATTTAATTCCCTTTTATTTGAGTTAATTAATAAAATTTTAGTTTTGATTTCATTAAATACAAGACTAGAAATAGTTTGAAAGAAGTTCATTGTTTGGAATAATTCAGTTAATGATTTATCTTTATCAGATATTGTCAAAAGGATGTCATTAGCAAATAATTGTATTTTCATTTAGATATCACTGTTGATAGCATGATAGCAATTTTAGTCAGTCAGTGAGGCTGATATTACTCATAATGGCAGGAAGGAAACAGCAGTAATTTGAAGCAAAGGCACTTATGATAACAGTCAATGGCCACAGCTTCAGAAGGGTCCCTCTGATTAGACCAAAAAACGTAAAGTTCTGAATGACGCTATGTAGCTGTGATTCAGTCGCAGAATGTAAAAAGGATGCTAAATTTTTATTGGAGTAAGCAGTTGTTTAGCCACCATGTTATAGATTCATAGGTAAGTACTATGCTGATTATACTTGTAGGATATTTACGCTCATCAAATTATCCCACTTAAGGATTAAACACTGCACCTTGTGTCTGTAAGGTAAACACCTTACCCATTATGCCAACCCCCGTTAGAAGGCCACATGATTCTATTAACTTTTGGAATCCACAGAAGAAAAGGTATGGGGTTATACAGAAACAGAATCAACATTAGTCACTAGATCATTTTAACTTTGCTTTTTCTGCCCATACTGTTGTTATTAGTTATTCCTGGGATGAGATAATATAAAATATAATAGCATATTTCCAGTTATCTGACAAGCAAGGCATTGAGCTGCAGCTGGTTTCAGATGTATATAACAAATCCCACTGAGTAGAAACCGGGAAATAGCATATGTGACATGCAAAACAAATTAATAGTGAACTATTTAATCAAGGAAGCACAATGGCCCAGGTGCCACAAATGTTAAAGATATTCTACATAAATGCCTTGTAGGTTAGAATACATAAATGGCACAAAGTCATAGTATTGGCTGCCATTTTAATGGATTAACTAAGAAACAGTATAATTGCAAGTTGCCACTATTTATTTTGTAATGTCTAAGTATTTTCTGTTTCAAACTCTGGGCATACCACTGTAAAGATAGACATTGCAGCCCTAATTATACAAGGCAGAGAACCTGAGATATTCAAGTCTTTGTCAAAGTGGTTGTGAAGAGAACTTCAAGAACTGTACAGTGGGGCTTAAATCTCTTTAAAATGTTGGTTTGTTTAGCTCATGTGATTTTTTTAACATTTAATACAATTTTATGATGCTGTACTCCAAGTAAATTTCCTCAGTAATACTTCCAAACTACTAGAAAAGACTGCATTCAATTATCACCAACAAAAATGCACAGTTAATAAAATGTCTTCACCTAGTGCTATCAGTGTAGATATGTCTGTGTTTCTTAACATCAGAATTACTTCATGCAAGTAAGGAGATTCTTTCAGACTGCAGTACTCTTGGTACAGTATGGCCTTTGTTTTACAAATGCTGGAGTTCAGTGACAACTCTGAAAGAATGTTTTATTGAGTATAATTAGGTAAGTTTCCCTTGCTTATTAGGCCCACACACTGATTTTCACATAAAAGGGTTACATGCAATCTTGGAGCACTATAAATGTGATCTCAGGCCTAGAATATTGTGCTTTTTTAGGTAAATGACTTAAACATATGGGTATGTTATTAAATAAAGAAGGCTAAGAGTTGAATTCACTCCAATTTCATACTTCACTAGTCATGTTGGTTTATTTGCTGAACAAAATGAATTCCAGATTGCCACTAGAGAATAATCAACACACACACACACACACACACACACACACACACACACACACACACACACACACACATGCACGTGCACACACACATACACACACACACACACACACACACACACACACACACACACACACACACACACACACACACACACACACACACACGTGCACACACATACACACACACACACACACACACACACACACACACACACACACACACACACACACACACACACACACACACACACACACACACTCAGATGTTTCCTGTGCTTGAATCTTTGTAAGGTATTATTAAACTTCTGTGATTCAGTCCTGTGTGAGATTATAGTAAAAATTAGCTTGGTCAGGAAGTGACAAATATAAAAATAATGGCCAGGATTCAGAAACAGGCCTGGTACTGAGCTGTAAGGCTGTGGCAGAAAGGGCCTTTTAGCATGATCATGGAAACTAACAATTTAGAGACACATTGGCTGCAGTGAGGAAAGATTTCATTTTCAGCTAATTTGAATACTTCTGAATTGCTGAGTGATTACCAGCAGTGCAAGGCTGTAATGCCTTCCACACATTTAGATCAGCTACTACCAGACAATGACTAAAGGTGGAGATGTCTAAATTTACATCAAAAATAAATATACCTCAAGGCTGGTCAAACAGGATGATGCACTTGAGCTTCTCCATGCTCATATTCCACATGTAAAATCACAAACCACTTCCTTGCAAGTTATAGGTCCTCCTCTATGACCCAGGAATCCCGTAACAAGTATTTAACTTGCTGGAAACACTCATCATCCAACCCAATGCTATATTCATTGGCAACGTTAATTACCCCACTATTAACTGGGAATTGTATATGACACCAAACATGGAGGCACAGAGATTTCTGGATCTTGTAAATACAAATTCCCTGGACCAGACTATCAGTATGCTAATCAGGGCCACAAACATACTGGATCTGGTCTTCACTAATGTGGGAGAGTGCTGCACTCCTCATATTGTAATATCGTCACTGGTAAGGTCAGACCACAAAATGGCCTCATTTGAAGTAAAAATAAAATTCCTGTCTAACCCTGCAATATTAAGGAACTACTCTAACGCTAACTTCTTACTGTTATGTGACAACCTGGCAAAATTTCAAGCCCCCATAAACTCTGAGAACACTGCTGCTTAAACAAAATTGTTCATAGAAACCCTATACAAGCATGTTAATAGCTGCATATAGGCCGCTGTACCTACCAGGAATAAGTAAAGATCTTACTCAAAAAACAAGACATCCTAGTGGACTCGCAGCATCAGTAGCTTGTCTAACAGAAGGAAGAAAATCATGGCAAAAATTAGGAGGTGTAGCACCCTACAGGATGAAACCACTCTCATCAAAATAAACAAACAACTCACAGGACAAATTTCATGTAAATTTGTCCTCCCAGGCCAAGGACAACCAAAAGCATTCTTTAGCTATGTCCGCAACCTCAAAGGCAATAGACTATTTTGTGCTGAGCTCAATGTTAATAGAGCCACTTATACTGAGCAGGAAGATATTGCAAATCAATTGGAAGACAAATTTGGCTGTAGCTCTACCCCTCCCTCCATCATCTCCTCAGGAAATGCCATCAAATATAAACCCCCCAACTATCACTACAGAACAGGTCTTCAATACTGTGTCTCTAAGGCAAAGAACACTGCATTGATGGGCCCGGACAATATCTTAGGGTACCTTCTAAAGAGCATGAAACTTGACCTATCAGGTCCTCTGGAATTGCTGTTTAACTGTAGCCTCCAAACATGAATGGAGAACAACAGTCATCCCTCTGCTCAAAGGCAACCCATCTACAGGCAGTGGAAACTACAAATCCATAAGTCTCACTAGTCTAATATTAAAAGCCATGGAAAGAATTATCATGGAAATGATCAATGATGACAGGAACCTCCAGACTCTGGACCCAACCCAATTTGGTTCTGACAAAGGCAGGTCAGGCCTGCTCACCCTGGTGAACTCCTTTGAGAAGCTCACCAAAGCAATGGGTGTTGGCAAAATGGTTTATACTCAAAACGACAAAAAAACAAGTCTGCAAGCACAACAAGCATCCAGGTATGGTCCAAAAAAGAGTTTTAATAGTAAACAGCAAAAGTAACTAACAGTAGCTCAAATACAAAATAACACTCTAGCACCTCAGCTTCACATAAGCCTTCAAGGAGTATATTCATTGTAAAAAAAAAAAACATCTTTTATACCCCACAGTTGCCAATTAAACAATAAAACAATTAATTAATATCACAATTACATCATTATGAATGAGTGCTTTTTAAAGATACATATCCAACAAGTTTAAATAACACATTTCCAACAGCAGTCTGTAGTCAGACCCTGTGGAACCAAAGTCCCATACAATTAAAAAGTGTTACTTTATACAACAACAAATTTCTAACATGCTCACTATCCTTTTCTCCCTGTACCTGTTCTAAAATAGTAACTTTAAGATCTCCACCATTGCTATTATGAAACAATTTAAAATGTTGGGCTAAGGGACTCTCCATTTTACCTAGCCTTATATATCTTAAATGTTCTGATAATCTCTTTTTGAACATTTGTTTAGTTTGTCCTATTTAATATTTATTACAACTACATTTAATAGCATAAATCACCCTTTCTGTTGTACACTGATATTCCCCTATCATCTGAAATTTAATATTATTAATTTTTGGAAAAGTTTGTAGTATATAATGACACCCTATACAATTACCACATAGCATGGTCCTTTCATTTGGGTCTGCTGCATCATCATATCATTTGGAGTCTCAAATTCAGTATGTACTGTCATATCCCTCAAACGTTTTCCTTTCTTATATGAGAAAACAGGACTCTGTTGCACCAGTCCTGATAACTTATGAAACCTATACAAAAATTTCCAATAGTGTCCAATAATTTGTTTTACACTATCACTCAAAATATTATAGGTCATAACTACAAAAATATCTTTCTTTTCTCTATTTAAAAAAGCTTTATATAAAGTGTTAATAGTGTCTCCATATCTTTCTCTTCTTATTCTTTTAACACTTTTTTCTATCATGTGTATATCATAATTTCTTTTAATAAACATATCCACTGTACGCTGCAGCTCTTGTTCAAAGTCATGGTTATTATTACATATTCTTCAAATTCTCAAAAATTCCCCACAGGGTCTGAATACAGACTGCTGTTGGAAATGTGTTATTTAAACTTGTTGGATATGTATCTTTAAAAAGTACTCATTCATAATGATGCAAGGGTGATATTAATTAATTGTTTTATTGTTTAATTGGCAACTGTGGGGTATAAAATATGTTTTTTTTACAATGAATATACTCCTTGAAGGCCTATGTGAAGCCAAGGTGCTAGAGTGTTATTTTGTATTTGAGCTACTGTTTGTTACTTTTGCTGTTTACTAGTAAAACTCTTTTTTGGACCATACCTGGATGTTCATTGTGCATGCAAAAATGGTTCATACTGCCTAGCTTGGACTGACAAGGCATTTGACACAATACGCCACTCAGGCATTGTTGATACCCTCAATAGGTTAGGTATAAACCCTTATGTCACCTATTGGATAGTCACCTGGCTCACAAACAGCATCCCACAAATTAGAATTGGGGGGGTCCACCACTACAAAGAGGTCAGTCACAAGTGGAGCCTCTCAGGGATCAGTCCTGGGACTGTTCCATTTTGGCATTTACTGCTCTGAAGTCAATGCCAGTGTTAAGGTCCTCTGGCTAACCAAATTTGCAGATGATTGCAAATTAGGAGCAGTCGCAGAATCCCCCACCAACACTAATATTCTCCAGAAAGGGCTGGCACAGACAAATAAGTTGTGTCAGAACCATAGATGAAAAGTAATGCCAAGAATCAGAACCATAGATGAAAACTAATACCAAGAAATGCATAATATTATCCTTTGGGAAGTCATCCACCCTGGTAACTGTTATACTGAAAACACACCTCTAACAGTCAACCCAGTAGGCAGTGACTTGTGAACACACACAGACAGTAATGCCTTTAAGCATCATGTGTTGACAGTAGTAAGAAAATCATTCTTTGCTGTGCAACTTATAAATAAAAGTTTGGCATCTAGGTCCAAGGACGTCATTGTTCCACAGTATTCAGCATTCATCAGACCTATCAGTGAGTACAATGACCCCTTTGGTATGTACCTAACCAGGCATATCCAAGAATTGAAATGTCCACAGAGGTTCCTCACTAACACAATACAGGGCATAAGTAACATGTCTTGTGCAGACTGCATCAAAGCCCTATCCCTGCATCCTGTTTCCTACAGGCTGCTGAGGGGAGATCTATGCCTGCCATACAAGACATTGACAGACCCCAATCAGATGGAGTTCCTGCATATCTGCAAAACAAACAACACTAGAATTACACATTCTAGAGATGTAAATCTTGTCTGTGATATAAATAGAACCTGATTCAGAGACATGTATGTATCCCAGGGACTGCCCCTTCTCTGGAACTGGCTTTCCATCCAATTGAAGTAGAGTTCTTCCCTAACCCAACTCAAGTGTAAGTTGAACCATTTGATGGGAAACAAAACATTCATCTCTGGTTTGACACCTGTCTCGTTGATGCAAGTGGTTCATCTCCCAGGCCCCTGCTTTCAAATGTTTCACTTCTCAAGCCCCTTCTTACACTCATCAAGGGTACCAGAACTTGTCAGAGATTTGGGATGCATGTCTAGGCTTAAACAGGCCCTACTGGTCATTAGCCTAGTACACACATATGAACCTATTATGGCAAGCACTAACAAGCACTTTGCTGTGGTAATCACCACCAACCCATTTATCATGTTGGCACATGCATCCACCTCATTCATTCGTACACACACACAAAACTATCCCTAACTGACCAGAATGTCCATGAATTTGTCTCTTGCATTCGTTCTGTTATTGTCCTTCACATAGATGAATGGAATCAGTCAATAATGCCAAGCATTAGCGTTTCCTGGTTTTTATTCTGCATGTACAGCTTCTTTCCCTTTCATTTCTTCTGCTGATAATCTTCTCTGTTTGAACATCTATGTTTTGTTGCATACGTCTTTCTTCTCTTACTATTCTTAGTTTTCCTCATACTTTGAACAATACTCTTCCATTACCAAGTCATTTCTTTACTTCTACTTCGGTATATATTATTTTTATTACAATTGCTATAACACCTAGCATGCTACAAATTTACATTTATTTGATTAGTGTGAGTACTAGAGATATGACACAATTCTCCATAGTAGAAACATTTATTTTAATTAGAATTTATGCTATAATGACTTTTATCACTATACTTATAGCAGTTTTTGTTGTCCTTTGTAAAATAATTGCATGCTATTCCTTCTATTATGAAATGTACTAGGCAACTGCAGAATCCCAGTCTTTTAACCACAAACTTACACAAACTTGCCATTCACAGTCCCATCTCCAAAAGGAATTCATTGCTGTCTCTTACCTAACACTGTAGTCTCCTTACATTTATCCAGATAATTATGTCATTTAAATCCATACCTTCATTTCAGAATTTCATAATTCCTTTATGTAATGGTCGTTAAACTAAAAATGCCAGAAAACATTATAGAGGATCACATTCTTTCTTTTGCTCAGTTTCCCCAAACATCTGTCCAGTGTTATCTTATTCTGGTAAATTGTGTGCAAATAATTTATTTGGTCTAATCCCTACTGACATCATGATTTCTTCTTTAATGACACACTTATTACAAGGTATCAGTTGAAGTCCCTTATATACCTCAACTATAAAGAGTTTTCAAGGTGCCATGGGCACTGCTTTAAGTCTTTAATTTACTTGCCCCCCCCCCCACACCCCACAAAGTATACTCCTCCTGGGTCATTATTTCATGATCAGATTATTTTCACAACAGTCTTTCAGTCCCATCTTGCACTCGCAGAAAGGTGATTCTTACCACAGCAGTCTTCGTTTATTCACCTTCCTCATTCCATGTTTGCCTTGTGTTTGTGTAACACTCTCTCTTTGACACGTCCGCTGTCACCACAGTTTTGTCTTCCTCCATACTCTTCCCATTCTCTCTGCTCCATTCTTTCATTTCGTAAAAAATCGAAAAGCACAGTACCTACCTGGTGGGGCACATCAGACATCTGAAGTCCCAAAAAACGTATAGATTGCATGGTAGCAATTCCCCCACAATCCACTGTTAAACATGAGAGACCACTTCCCTATATTTCAACATGAAAAAGGCTGCAGTCTAATAACGTACATATTTACATATCCTGGCAATATGCATACCATAGAGAATAACTCAATTTACTGGGCTCAAGGATTATAGTGTGTATGAAGTGTTAGTAAGCTACAATGTAACAAAATCTACTTGGTAGCTCTCAACACAACAGATGTGAGAGAATGGCACAAAGACATTTGTGGTTCAGTTAAAAAGATTAAAATAATGTCCTAGCACATTCAAGAGCACCACTGATCAGTGCCTGTTTTACACTGATCAGAGATTTGGAATTTTACAGCAAAAACACTGACAGCCATTTACTAAACAAAATAAAATACTTTCACAATGAAAACAGACTTAGCATGAGTAACAGTAAACTTCTCTTCCCTTGCAACTCACATATATTGAAAATGCATATGGCAACCCATTAAACTACAAGAGACCTTCTGGCATTCATAGTCAAGTAGCATACAGTGAAGCGCTAATGACTAACTATATGAAGGGTGCAGGAATTCAAAAGACAAATCCATAATGTATTTGCTAACTGCCTGGGACAGCCCACTGGACACAAGCATCCCTTTTCGGGAACAACCCAGGAGTACTGTCTGTGAAGTAACTTGGTCAGTCACAGAAAAAAAAATATTGACTTTGCTTCTACATACTGAAAAAGTTCCTAGCATAGCAGGCTTTGCATTAGCATTTTGTGATGGGTATGAAGGTTATGTAGTCTGAAATTTGCAAATGTCATTATTTACTGAATGCAGTTCATAACACTTTACCAGAAAGTACCACACATTTTACAAGGAGCAGACCACAAATATAAGGGAAAAAATGTCATAGGTACTTGAGAATTATACTCTCTGCATGCACACATTTACATATCAGTTACAACCAATGTAATTGCATGAAGATCAAGCTAATGAATACATTCATAAATAGTGACTCAGAAATGTATCTCAGCTCAGTGTTCTTAGAACCATACAGTGCAACTCTCCTTTGCCTCTCAACTTCTTATCTCTAGACTCAGGGACAGATTTTAAATATTTATCTTACATTCTTAGAAAGCTGGTAAAATAATATGTTTTGGATTAGCAGGACTGTTCTGTAGGATACAAATTCTGAAACCCATATGCCTGTCATTTAGTGGCTGCAATCCACAATAATTTGCCAGAAAGCCAAACATTTTACAAGGAACTGAGTAAACCACTCTCAATGTTGTGCTCAAGAATTCTGGACAAAGTCTGAACATGTTGAAGGTGGGAGGGGTGGTTGGGGTCAAAAGGACAAAATGTGAAATTGTTAAATATTATTTCCATTTCTATATAAATCCACCCTACCCCAGGCATGAAATAACCTCCCATCCCAATTGCGCTCCATTACATACCCTATACAATTTAAGAAAGAACTCAAACTAGACTTTATAAGAACCAAAACTTGTACTTGCCATGACCCTACCTAACTCCAATACTACTCTGCAGTACACATTTCATTACAACTTCACAGCATACTTTTTTACCACTCCAATACTATTACTTTCAACCACAATCTCATACAATCCTCTCAGTGTATTATCTCCCACATATATTTCTTTGACATCTCATTACATCTCTAAATATCTAATCCCTTCCACCTCTTTCATGAACTTATACACCTTACCACATCAGTTATACAACAGCTACACACAAAAAAAAAGTGTTTGTTTTTCTTTGCAATACAGAACTTATGTGTACTTGTAGTGTTTGCTAATAATGATTGTTTTTAATTGTAAACTAAACTGTTATGTATACTTAAACTGTCTGTAACTGGAGCTTTTCTCCTCGGGTCTCCACTGAAAATGTGCTCCTGGCCCAGCTGGACTAACCCAGTTAACAAATGTCAATTAATAAAAATAAAATAAAATGTATTTGTTAACCAGGTAAACTGACTGGACAAAATGCCCCTTTTCAGGGGCATTCTAGAAACACTAAGTGGCTAGCTCAAAGTCACACACTAAGCAGATGGAGGTAGAAGAATTCAAACTCTGTAGTTTTGACTATAGAAAGCAGTTCATTAACAGCTCGGAGCCTTAACTGCTAGACAGCTCTAATTTAGTTAAAAAGTTAACAAAATAACAAGTGTTGCATGGATATCTATTTCCTGGTAATAAGATCTATGAAGCTCTAAAACCTGGCATCACTAACTGAATGTAATGCTGGATTTTCCCATTTTTTTAAACTTATCTGTTGATGATGTAAGCCCAATGGGCAAATGATCTGCCATTATACAATGAAGGTGGAAATAATCAAACCTTGTTCCCTTGGTACAGGGAGCAGCTCATTAAGAGCTCAGTTTTAGTCTGCTGCACTAACTGTCAAACCGGTTAATGAGGGACAGGGCATAAATATAAGACAAAAATCAGAAATGATTTGCAAAATTAGAAACTGAAAAGAGGTAAAAGTATTCTAATTCACTTAAGGTTAACAAAAAAGGTTTTGCATCTGCATGTATATTTTGAACAACAAAATATATAAATCTCTAATAACTGGCATTGACAGACTCTAATCCTTAGTTTGTTTGTGTCTTTCGGCTTTTCCCGGTTAGGGGTCGCCACAGTGGAACTCCGGTCTGCTAATGATTGGTAGTTGATTTTTACTTGCCAAGTTACCAGCCCTGACGCACAACCTTCAACGAAGGTATACCCATTCAAACATGTCTCCACGCAGATGACACTCTAGCTGAGAATCGAATCGGACAGCGTCTTACTGTGAGGCGACAACGATACCGCAGCACCACCACCGTGGATTTATCAAAAACATTAAGTTAATGAAGGTATGGCAGTTAGTGCAAAAGATTAAGGCTCTAGGTTGTCATTGAGTACAGGTTTTGATTCTACCTACCTCCATTTGCTTAATGTGTAACTTTGACAAAGTCACTTAACCAGACAGTGCTCTTGGGTTCCCCCTTTATGCCATCTCCTCTGTAATTTACCAGAAAATGTCATTTGAGGCAATCTCTTTTTTTGGAAAGGCAATACTGTAACTTGATCTCTATTTCCAGTGTTTTCTCCACAAGAAGGAAATGCTGTAACCTGTGTCTATACCAGAGCTAGATCATGGTCAAACAGTAGGGAGCATAATGAAAAGCACCCCCCAAGCCATATCAATATCACATTATTTGGCTGTATCTCCTCCAGTTTACAAAACACTGGTTAAACCTGTCAATGTGCATTGCTATCTTTCTCAAAGATTTCAGAGATTTGTATTTAATTTAAAACTTGTATTTCAAATTCTACAACAAAAAACATTGCGGGTCATTTGTCCCAGTCCCCCTTTAAATAAACCACACCAAACACATAAAGCCATTTGACGACCTTTATTAAACACTACTGTACAATGAACTTATACGCACAAAAATATTAATTATCTTCCTCAACAACGACCTCAGGGCAGCATCACTACTCACCATGGATGAATTTACCTCAGGGCAGCGTACCTACTCACCCTGATACCTCCTCCTCTGGGGCAGTGTACCTACTCACTCCGCACTTAAAGAGGCAGCATACCTGCTCACCTCACCCACAGACCAAACCATTAACCAATAACCACCTTCTTTAGAGGGGGAACAGAAGAGGACAATCCTGTCCCTCTTCTCCACCTTAAACTGCCCACATCTTCCATCCATATCCAAAAAAAAAAGGGGGGGGGGTGGGAGGGCCACCAACTCACACCAAATGTGCCAGCTTCCCTTAATCCCTATTACTTAATCCTGTCACAAGTCCCTCCTTCCCTTACATCACTTCCTTTAACCTCTCCTTTCTCTTTAACCACCACAATCCCACTATCCTACCTATCTACAAATACTCACATTAATTCCTAACCTCTATACCCCCCCACCACCCCTTTACCCTTGTTCATGGGACTGGGACAACTTCATTTTTCCCAAACTACATTTGTTAAACAAAACCAAAAACTGTCACATTGAAAACAGAATTAGTATGAGCAACAGGAAACTTCATTTACCCTGAAGCTCACATTTCCTGATGTTATGGTAAAGATTATAATTCTGGGTGAAATTACTTATTCCTTTACCTAAATGTTCCTGTCATGCAGCACTCAGCAGACCTATAGCCAATTTCTGTCTTCTCATTAAATTATTTGAAAAATGGTCTACAAGCAACTTTTCACAGAGAGTAATGACTACGGCCTAATCTGTGACAAGCAACATGGATTTTGTTATAGTTTCAGTACCATCACTGCTGTATATATAGCTACAAACAAAGTCTAGAATAAGGTGACTGACAAGTATTTATTAATATGACCAGAGCTTTTGAAACAGCAAATCACAACTTACTTGTAAGCAAACTAGGCAGGTTACCCTTTGGTGAAAACAAATTAGCATGATTAAACAGCTCTGTCTCAGAACATTGCAAATTCTAGGAGACTCCAAACCTTCAGAAATGGGCAAACTGATATACAGTGTTCCACAATTCAGTTATTGGCCCATTGCTTTTCTCTGCGTTTTCAAAAGTGATCTGACTCATGATCTACCATCTATCAAGCTAGTCCTTTATGCATATGACATACTAGTGCTATGAAATGACATATCTTACTTTGACCACACATCAGAAGATCAACAAAACCTCAAAAAGTATCCAGGTAGACATCAGACAATGGACTAGTCATTAACACCTCCAAATCAGGAGTGGTGACATTTGCCACTCAGCAAGAACTAACTCAGTTAGAACCTCTTATAATACAAAATCCACAAGGTAACCGTTTACCCTTTGTAAATCAGTAAAGGTATCTAAGACTAGCTCTTGATCCAAATCTGATCTTCAGACAATATAATTATACTACAGTTAGCAAAATACTGTCACAATTAAAGTTATGGCATAATATCTACTACCTATTTTTTTCATCCAATAGGCATCCAATAGGTTGGGAGGGTGGCCTAATGGTTAAGGTGTTTGCCTTACAAACACAAGTTACAGGGTTTGAGTCTCACAAGGGATAATTGGCTAGGTTTAAAATGGCTCGCAAGGGCAG